>NC_052508.1:44097461-44374384 GCF_014356525.2 Nilaparvata lugens
TACATCATGGATTTCTGAGATTACATCATGGATTTTCGAGGAAATAAAAGATTTCAATTTTTCATGATTTTCATGATGGTTAGCCTACATCATGGATTTTCTGAGATTCACATCATGGATTTTCGAGAAAAAAAAAATTTCAATTTTTAATTTTTTTCATGATGAATAGCCTACATCATGGATTTTCTGAGATTTACATCATGGATTTTCGAGAAAATAAAAAATTTCAATTTCTCATGATTTTCATGATGGTGTTACATCATGGATTCTCGAGAAAATAAAAAAATTCAATTTTCCATGATTTTCATGATGGTGTTACATCATGGATTTTCGAGAGAATAAAAAATTTCAATTTTTCATGATTTTCATGATGGTGTCACATCATGGATTTTCGAGAAAATGAGAAATAACAATTTTTCATGATTTTCATGATGGTTAGCCTACATCATGGATTTCCTGAGATTTACATCATGGATTTTCGAGAAAAAAGAAAATTTCAATTTTTAAATGATTTTCATGATGGTTAGCCTACATCATGGATTTTCTGAGATTTACATCATGGATTCTCGAGAAAATGAAAAATTTCAATTTTTCATGATTCTCATGATGATGAACCTTAAATCATGTTGATGATTACCTTCATCATGGATTTTTTGAGATTTACATCATGGATTTTCGAGAGAATAGGAAATTCCAATTATTCATGATTTTCATGATGGTTAGCCTACATCATGGATTTTCTGAGATTTACATCATGGATTTTCAAGAAAAAAAAATTCAATTTTTCATGATTTTCATGATGGTGTTACATCATGGATTTTCGAGAAAATAAAAAATTTCAATTCTCCATGATTTTCATGATGGTTAGCCTACATCATGGATTTTCTGAGATCTACATCATGGATTTCTGAGAAAAAAAAAATTTCCATTTTTCATGATTTTCATGATGGTTAGCCTACATCATGGATTTTCTGAGAATTACATCATGGATTTTCGAGAATATAAAAAATTTCAATTTTTCATGACTTTCATGATGGTTAGCCTACATCATGGATTTTCTGAGATTTACATAATGGATTTTCGAGAAAAAAAAAATTTCAATTTTTCATGATTTTCATGATCTTCATGTTAGCCTACATCATGGATTTTCTGAGATTTACATCATGGATTTCCGAGAAAATAAAAAATTTCAATTTTTCAGGATTTTCGTGATGGTTAGCCTACATCTTGGACTTTCTGAGATTTACTTCATTGATTTTCGAGAGAATAGAAAATTTCAATTTTTCATGATTTTATGATGGTTAGCCTACATCATGGATTTTCTGAGATTTACATCATGGATTTTCGAGAAAATAAAAAATTTTAATTTTTCATGATTTTCATGTTAGCCTACATCATGGATTTTCTGAGATTTACATCATGGATTTTCGAGAAAATAAAAAATTTCAATTTTTCATGATTTTCGTGATGGTTAGCCTACATCTTGGATTTTCTGAGATTTACTTCATTATTTTCCGAGAAATAAGAAAATTTCAATTTTTCATGATTTTCATGATGGTTAGACTACATCATGGATTCTCTGAGATTTACATCATGGATTTTCAAGAAAATAACAAATTTCAATTTTTCATGATTTTCATGATGGTTAGCCTACATCATGGATTTTCTGAGATTTACATCATGGATTTTCGAAAAAATAAAAAATTTCAATTTTTCATGATTTTAATGATGGTTAGCCTACATCATGGATTTTCTGAGATTTACATCATGGATTTTCGAGAAAACAGAAAATTTCAATTTTTCATGATTTTCATGATGGTGTTACATCATGGATTTTCGAGAAAAAAAAATTTCAACTTTTCATGATTTTCATGATGGTTAGCCTACATCATGGATTTTCTGAGATTTACATCATGGATTTTCGAGAAAATAAAAAATTCCAATTTTTCATTATTTTCATGATGGTTAGCCTACATCATGGATTTTCTGGGATTCACATCATGGGTTTTCGAGAAAATAAAAAATTTCAATTTCTCATGATTTTCATGATGGTTAGCCTACATCATGGATTTCCTGAGATTTACATCATGGATTTTCGAGAAAATAAAAAATTTCAATTTTTCATGATTTTCATGATGGTGTTACATCATGGATTTTCGAGAAAATGAAAAATTTCAATTTTCCATGATTTTCATGATGGTTAGATTACATCATGGATTTTCTGAGATTTACGTCATGGATTTTCGAGAAAATAAAAAATTTAAATTTTTCATGATTTTCGTGATGGTTAGCCTACATCATGGATTTTCTGAGAATTACATCATGGATTTTCGAGGAAATAAAAGATTTCAATTTTTCATGATTTTCATGATGGTTAGCCTACATCATGGATTTTCTGAGATTCACATCATGGATTTTCGAGAAAAAAAAAATTTCAATTTTTAATTTTTTTCATGATGAATAGCCTACATCATGGATTTTCTGAGATTTACATCATGGATTTTCGAGAAAATAAAAAATCTCAATTTCTCATGATTTTCATGATGGTGTTACATCATGGATTCTCGAGAAAATAAAAAAATTCAATTTTCCATGATTTTCATGATGGTGTTACATCATGGATTTTCGAGAGAATAAAAAATTTCAATTTTTCATGATTTTCATGATGGTTAGCCTACATCATGGATTTCCTGAGATTTACATCATGGTTTTTCGAGAAAAAAGAAAATTTCAATTTTTAAATGATTTTCATGATGGTTAGCCTACATCATGGATTTTCTGAGATTTACATCATGGATTCTCAAGAAAATGAAAAATTTCAATTTTTCATGATTTTCATGATGATGTACCTTAAATCATGATGATGATTACCTTCATCATGGATTTCTTGAGATTTACATCATGGATTTTCGATAGAATAGAAAATTCCAATTATTCATGATTTTCATGATGGTTAGCCTACATCATGGATTTTCTGAGATTTACATCATGGATTTTCAAGGAAAAAAAAAATTCAATTTTTCATGATTTTCATGATGGTGTTACATCATGGATTTTCGAGAAAATAAAAAATTTCAATTCTCCATGATTTTCATGATGGTTAGCCTACATCATGGATTTTCTGAGATCTACATCATGGATTTTCTGAGAAAAAAAAATTTCCATTTTTCATGATTTTCATGATGGTTAGCCTACATCATGGATT
This sequence comes from Nilaparvata lugens, assembly GCF_014356525.2. NCBI lineage: Eukaryota > Metazoa > Arthropoda > Insecta > Hemiptera > Delphacidae > Nilaparvata > Nilaparvata lugens. The sequence goes on from NC_052508.1 coordinate 44,100,667, forward strand.
TTCTGAGAATTACATCATGGATTTTCGAGAATATAAAAAATTTCAATTTTTCATGATTTTCATGATGGTTAGCCTACATCATGGATTCTCTGAGATTTACATCATGGATTTTCGAGAAAATGAAAAATTTCAATTTTTCATGATTTTCATGATGATGAACTTAAATCATGATGATGATTACAACATCATGGATTTTGAGAAAAAAAAATTTCAATTTTTCATGATTTTCATGATGGTTAGCCTACATCATGGATTTTCTGAGAATTACATCATGGATTTTCGAGAATATAAAAAATTTCAATTTTTCATGATTTTCATGATGGTTAGCCTACATCATGGATTCTCTGAGATTTACATCATGGATTTTCGAGAAAATGAAAAATTTCAATTTTTCATGATTTTCATGATGATGAACCTTAAATCATGATGATGATTACCAACATCATGGATTTTTTGAAATTTCCATTATGGATTTTCGAGAGAATAGAAAATTTCAATTTTTCATGATTTTCATAATGTTTAGCCTACATCATGGATTTTCTGAGATTTACATAATGGATTCTCGAGAAAATAAAAAATTTCAATTTCTCATGATTTTCATGATGGTGTTACATCATGGATTCTCGAGAAAATGAAAAAATTCAATTTTCCATGATTTTCATGATGGTGTTACATCATGGATTTTCGAGAGGATAAAAAATTTCAATTTTTCATGATTTTCATGATGGTGTCACATCATGGATTTTCGAGAGAATGGGAAATTACAATTTTTTAATGATTTTCATGATGGTTAGCCTACATCATGGATTTTCTGAGATTTACATCATGGATTTTCGAGAAAATGAAAAATTTCAATTTTTCATGATTTTCATGATTATGAACCTTAAATCATGATGATGATTACCTACATCATGGATTTTCGAGAGAATGAAAAATTTCAATTATTCATTAATTTCATGATGGTTAGCCTACATCATGGATTTTCTGAGATTTACATCATGGATTTTCAAGAAAAAAAAATTCAATTTTTCATCATTTTCATGATGGTTAGCCTACATCATGGATTTTCTGAGATTTACATCATGTATTTCCGAGAAAATAAAAAATTTCAGTTTTTCATGATTCTCATGATGGTTAGCCTACATCATGGACTTTCTGAGATTTACATCATGGATTTTCGAGAAAATAAAAAATTTCAATTTTCCATGATTTTCATGATGGTGTTACATCATGGATTTTCGAGAAAATAAAAAATTTCAATTCTCCATGATTTTCATGATGGTTAGCCTACATCATGGATTTTCTGGGATTCACATCATGGGTTTCCGAGAAAATAAAAAATTTCAATTTTTCATGATTTTCATGATGGTTAGCCTACATCATGGATTTTCTAAGATTCAAATCATGGATTTTCGAGAAAAATTTTTTCCAATTTTTCATGATTTTCATGATGGTTAGCCTACATCATGGATTTTCTGAGATTTACATCATGGATTTCTGAGAAAAAAAAATTTCCATTTTTCATGATTTTCATGATGGTTAGCCTACATCATGGATTTTCTGAGAATTACATCATGGATTTTCGAGAATATGAAAAATTTCAATTTTTCATGACTTTCATGATGGTTAGCCTACATCATGGATTTTCTGAGATTTACATCATGGATTTTCGAGAAAATGAAAAATTTCAATTTTCATGATTTTCATGATGATGAACCTTAAATCATGATGATGATTACCAACATCATGGATTTCTTGAGATTTTCATTATGGATTTTCGAGAGAATAGAAAATTTCAATTTTTCATGATTTTCATGATGTTTAGCCTACATCATGGATTTTCTGAGATTTACATCATGGATTTCCGAGAGAATAAAAAATTTCAATTTTTCATGATTTTCATGATGGTTAGCCCACATCATGGATTTTCTAAGATTTACATCATGGATTTTCTGAGAAAATAAAAAATTTCCATTTTTCATGATTTTCATGATGGTGTTACATCATGGATTTCCGAGAAAATGAAAAATTTCAATTTTTCATGATTTTCATGATGGTTAGCCTACATCATGGATTTTCTGAGATTTACATCATGGATTTTCGAGAAAATAAAAAATTTCAATTTTTCATGATTTTCATGTTAGCCTACATCATGGATTTTCTGAGATTTACATCATGGATTTTCGAGAAAATAAAAAATTTCAATTTTTCATGATTTTCATGATGGTTAGCCTACATCATTGATTTTCTGAGATTTACATCATGGATTTTCGAGAAAATAAAAAATTTCAATTTTTCATGATTTTCATGATGGTTAGTCTATCTACATCATGGATTTTCTGAGATTCACATCATGGATTTTCAAGAAAATAAAAAATTCTAATTTTACATGATTTCCATGAAATCTCACCTACATCATGGATTTTCTGAGATTTACATCATGGATTTTCGAGAAAATAAAAAATTTCAATTTTTTATGATTTTCATGATGGTTAGCCTACATCATGGATTTTCTGAGATTACATCATGGATTTTCGAGAAAAAAAAATTTCAATTTTTCATGATTTTCATGATGGTTAGCCTTCATCATGGATTTTCGAGAAAATGAAAAATTTCAATTTTTCATGATTTTCATGATGGTTAGCCTACATCATGGATTTTCTGAGATTTACATCATGGATTTTCGAGAGAATAGAAAATTTCAATTTTTCATGATTTTCATGATGGTTAGCCTACATCATGGATTTTCTGAGATTTACATCATGGATTTTCGAGAAAATAAAAAATTTCAATTTTTCATGATTTTCATGATGGTTAGCCTACATCATGGATTTTCTGAGATTTACATCATGGATTTTCGAGAAAATAAAAAATTTCAATTTTTCATGATTTCCGTGATGATTAGCCTACATCATGGATTTTTTGAGATTTCCTTCATTGTTTTTCGAGAAAATAGAAAATTTCAATTTCTCATGATTTTCATGATGATTAGCCTACATCATGGATTTTCTGAGATTTACATCATGATTTTCGAGAAAATAAAAAATTTCAATTTTTCATGATTTTCATGATGGTTAGCCTACATCATGGATTTTTTGAGATTTACATCATGGATTTTCGAGAAAATAAAAAATTTCAATTTTTCATGATTTTCATGATGGTGTTACATCATGGATTTTCGAGAAAATAGAAAATTTCAATTTTTCATGATTTTCATGATGGTTAGCCTACATCATGGATTTTCTGAGATTTACATCATGGATTTTCGAGAAAATAAAAAATTTCAATTTTTCATGATTTTCATGATGGTTAGCCTACATCATGGATTTTCTGAGATTTACATCATGGATTTTCGAGAAAAAAAAATTTCAATTTTTCATGATTTTCATGAAGGTTAGCCTACATCATGGATTTTCTGAGATTTACATCATGGATTTTCTGAAATTTACATCATGGATTTTCTAAGATTTACATCATGGATTTCCTGAGATTTACATCATGGATTTTCTGAGATTTACATCATGGATTCTCTGAGATTTACATCATGGATTTTCTGAGATTACATCATGGATTTTCTGAGATTTACATAATGGATTTTCGAGAAAATAAAAAATTCAATTTTTCATGATTTTCATGATGGTTAGCCTTCATCATGGATTTTCTGAGATTACATCATGGATTTTCTGAGATTTACATAATGGATTTTCGAGAAAATGAAAAATTTCAATTTTTCATGATTTTCATGATGGTGTTACATCATGGATTTTCGAGAAAATAAAAAATTTCAATTTTTCATGATTTTCATGATGATGAACCTTAAATCATGATGATGATTACCTACATCATGGATTTCCTGAGATTTACATCATGGATTTTCGAGAGAATAAAAAATTTCAATTTTTCATGATTTTCATGATGATGAACCTTAAATCATGATGATGATTACCTACATCATGGATTCTCGAGAAAATAAAAAATTTCAATTTTTCATGATTTTCATGATGGTTAGCCTACATCATGGATTTTCTGAGATTCACATCATGGATTTTCGAGAAAATAAAAAATTTCAATTTTTCATGATTTTCATGATGGTTAGCCTACATCATGGATTTTCTGAGATTTACATCATGGATTTTCGAGAAAAAAAAATTTCAATTTTCCATGATTTTCATGATGGTTAGCCTACATCATGGATTTTCTGAGATTACATCATGGATTTTCGAGAAAATAAAAAATTTCAATTTTTCATGATTTTCATGATGGTTAGCCTACATCATGGATTTTCTGAGATTTACATCATGGATTTTCGAGAAAATGAAAAATTTCAATTTTTCATGATTTTCATGATGATGAACCTTAAATCATGATGATGATTACCTACATCATGGATTTTTTGAGATTTACATCATGGATTTTCGAGAGAATAGAAAATTTCAATTTTTCATGATTTTCATGATGGTTAGCCTACATCATGGATTTTCTGAGATTTACATCATGGATTTCCGAGAAAATAAAAAATTTCAATTTTTCATGATTTTCATGATGGTGTTACATCATGGATTCTCGAGAAAATAAAAAATTTCAATTTTTCATGATTTTCATGATGGTTAGCCCACATCATGGATTTTCTAAGATTTACATCATGGATTTCCGAGAAAATAAAAAATTTCAATTTTTCATGATTTTCATGATGGTTAGCCTACATCATGGATTCTCTGAGATTTACATCATGGATTTTCGAGAAAATAAAAAATTTCAATTTTTCATGATTTTCATGATGGTGTTACATCATGGATTTCCGAGAAAATAAAAAATTCAATTTTTCATGATTTTCATGATGGTTAGCCTACATCATGGATTTTCTGAGATTTACATCATGGATTTTCGAGAAAATAAAAAATTTCAATTTTTCATGATTTTCATGATGGTTAGCCTACATCATGGATTTTCTGAGATTTACATCATGGATTTTCTGAGAAAATAAAAAATTCAATTTTTCATGATTTTTATGATGGTTAGCCTACATCATGGATTTTCTGAGATTCACATCATGGATTTCCGAGAAAATAAAAAATTTCAATTTCTCATGATTTTCATGATGGTTAGCCTACATCATGGATTTTCTGAGATTTACATCATGGATTTTCGAGAAAATAAAAAATTTCAATTTTTCATGATTTTCATGATGGTGTTACATCATGGATTTCCGAGAAAATGAAAAATTTCAATTTTTCATGATTTTCATGATGGTTAGCCTACATCATGGATTTTCTGAGATTTACATCATGGATTTTCGAAAAAATAAAAAATTTCAATTTTTCATGATTTTCATGATGGTTAGCCTACATCATGGATTTTCTGGGATTCACATCATGGTTTTCGAGAAAATAAAAAATTTCAATTTTTCATGATTTTCATGATGGTTAGCCTACATCATGGATTTTCTGAGATTTACATCATGGATTTTCGAGAAAAAAAAATTTCAATTTTTCATGATTTTCATGATGGTTAGCCTACATCATGGATTTTCTGAGATTTACATCATGGATTTCCGAGAAAATAAAAAATTTCAATTTTTCATGATTTTCATGATGGTTAGCCTACATCATTGATTTTCTGAGATTTACATCATGGATTTTCGAGAAAATAAAAAATTCAATTCTTCATGATTTTCATGAATAGATTTTCCCTATATTGAGGCGGTAGGTAGTTTGCTATACTTAACTAACAAAACAAGACCTGACATGTCTTTTGCAGTCAACTATGAAAGCCGGTACTTAGATAACCCTAGTGCTAAAGATGTACAAAATGTTTAGAGAACCCTAATATATCTAAATGGATCAAAAGATGTTGCTTCATCTTTTCCCAGTTGGAAGTCAAATGTATTGAAAGTTGAAGCATATTGTGATTCAGATTATGCTGGTGATCTAAATGATAGAAAAAGCACAAGTGGGTATGTTATATTGTTGGGAGGAGCACCAATTATTTGGAGCTCTAGAAAGCAACCAATTATTGTCTTATCCACAGCAGAAGCTGAGTAAATTTCTGCTGCAGAGTGTTGTAAAGAATTAAAATATTTGAAGACTATTCATTCAGAATTGACTAACAAAACTATAAATACATTACTTAATGTGGACAATCAAAGTGCTATCAAGCTAATTGAATCAGGTCAAATAATGAACAGGAAAAGTAAACACATTGATGTCAGGTACCATTTTATAAGCAAATAATTTCATAATGGCATGTTTGAAATAAAATATTGTCGTTCAGAAAAACAGCTAGCTGACATATTTACTAAACCATTATTGAGTAACAAATTTTCGAAGTTTAAAGATATTTTGGTGACTATGTAAAACAAGTAATACAAGTGATGACTTTCTAACAAGTAATTCTGATTAAAATCTTTATTATCATTTAAGAAATAACAATTTAGATGTAAACTGATTTTTTGTTGAAACATTTTGACATTAAGGAGGAGTGTTGGAGTATAATAATTCATGTAAAACTATATTTTGTATCATTTCTATTGTAATGTCAAAATTATTTATGTGTTTGAACAACTATGGTGGCAGCACTGTCATGGTGATTAAAACACAGTCGGTATGTAAAATCGTTTTCTTTGTGAGTTTCCCTTGTCAACTCTTTATTCTTCAAAAGTAAAACTGAAACGTTATCATGCTCTACAAGTTAAAAAGCCATACCGTAACTGCAAAATTTATTATGATTTTAGAGATTGGATTTTTATGTTATTTTGAAGAAAGAATTCAAAAAACCAGTTTATGTTGACGTTTCTTTGATACCAGTTTACGGTACTTATTTACTTAGTATCTACAATTTCTCCAAGTTCAAAACAAGAAGGCAAAGTATGATAGGTTGTCAAAAAAATAACAAACTAACTTGAGGACGCTATTGGACGGTAATATTTCTGTCATATTCAGATCATATGAAATAAGCAAAGACCTTAAAGATTATCTCTTTAAGGTCTTTGGAAATAAGTTGTACGAAATCATTTTTTCATGTCATAGAACTATTACCGCCTAATACCGGCCTAACATCACACATAACAGGCATAACATGATCATACATATAAGCTAATCTCTATGTTCATTCCAGTCAAGTTTGTATAACATCATCATCATTATATATATCAGGTAACCCGTGCTTCGCAAGGGTCTATTTTAAAACTTGACGTAATGAAATCAGGAGAATTGAAAATAGGCCTATAAGAATCCTTGGTTGATTAAGAATTTATAGGCAGCATTTCAAGTAAATCAGTCCAGTAGTTCAGACGTGATGATGCGTCAAACATAATTTCCCTATCCTACTTTACACCTGTATACGTGTATAATCCAGTTCTTTAATATAATAAAATTTTTTAATCCCGACCATATGATTTGGTGATTTTTTTATGAAATCGTATGTACTATTAATGAAGTTTGAACATTAATTTTGAAAAATCTAAGAGGAAAATTGAAATTTTGGCTTCCAGGTGCACGAGATTGATATTTTTAGAATCTATGTTCAAGATTAGGAGATCTGAATCATTCCCGTTTTTCCGGTATGCAATCCACAAGTTGACATGTTTTGATGCGAACAAACGAACACACGAACAAACACAACCCTACTCTCTCTTATTATATAGATACTACTAGCCATCAGGCTCGCTTCGCTCGCGCCATATCCGTCTAGTCATGATAGACGATCGTCCAAGCCATGACCCCCGACTGGATCGTCCAAGAATGAGATCAGCAGGCTCGCTTCGCTCACCTGCATTTTTCATTTGGGCGTTTTTATCATATGTTAGGACAATCCAGTCGGGGGTCCAGACTAAACGGATATGGCGAGCGAAGCGAGCCTGACTGCTAGTAGGTCTAATATAATACTCCCAGGATTGAAGTAGCAGTGCCCAATCAATTTTTCCGCGATAAATGCATTATAAATCTTCAACTTGGTGCCAACCTAACAAAGTCAACTCAACTTAATGCCAACCTGACAAAATTATTAATTTAGTTTCAAAGAGAGATACTCTATCTAGATATAGTTCTATATAGTAACATATGATATGGAAATTTCAATTATAATTAAGAGATTGGGAGAAGAATATACATGCTAAAAGACGAACTTCAAACCTTTAAAAACAACCCTTAGAGTTAAAATATTGTCAAAAGATTTCTTAGTGCGCCTCTAAAGTGCCAACTGAACATACCTACCAAATTTGAACGTTTTTGGTCCGGTAGATTTTTAGTTATACGAGTGAGTGAGTGAGTGAGTCAGTCAGTCAGTGAGTGAGTGCCATTTCGCTTTTATATATATAGATTATAGTCATGGTCTCTTTATAGACCTTGATTATATCTATATATATATGAGTGAGTGAGTGAGTGAGTCAGTCAGTCAGTGAGTGAGTGCCATTTCGCTTATATATATATATATATATAATATATATATATATAAAAGCGAAATGCGACTGACTGACTCACTCACTCACTCACTCACTCACTGAGTGGCTGATAAGGAGTTCCAGTTTGTCGTTGCATGCACCAGGGGGGGGGGCATGGCACAATTTGTGCCATCAAAATTTTTGGCCTCTAAAGGGCCAACTGAACATAACTACCAAATTTGAACATTTTTGGTCCGGTAGATTTTTAGTTCTGCGAGTGAGTGAGTCAGTCAGTCAGTGAGTGCCATTTCGCTTTTAAATATATAGATTATAGTCATGGTCTCTTTATAGACCTGATTATATCTATATATATATGAGTGAGTGAGTGAGTGAGTCAGTCAGTCAGTGAGTGAGTGCCATTTCGCTTATATATATATATATATATATTATATATATATATAAAAGCGAAATGCGACTGACTGACTCACTCACTCACTCACTCACTCACTGAGTGGCTGATAAGGAGTTCCAGTTTGTCGTTGCATGCACCAGGGGGGGGGGCATGGCACAATTTGTGCCATCAAAATTTTTGGCCTCTAAAGGGCCAACTGAACATAACTACCAAATTTGAACATTTTTGGTCCGGTAGATTTTTAGTTCTGCGAGTGAGTGAGTCAGTCAGTCAGTGAGTGCCATTTCGCTTTTAAATATATAGATTATAGTCATGGTCTCTTTATAGACCTTGATTATATATATATATATATATATATCTATATATATATGAGTGAGTGAGTGAGTGAGTGAGTGAGTCAGTCAGTCAGTGAGTGAGTGCCATTTCGCTTTTATATATATAGATTATAGTCATGGTCTCTTTATAGACCTTGATTATATATATATATATATATATATCTATATATATATATATATATATATATATCTATATATATATATATAAAAGCGAAATGGCACTCACTGACTGACTGACTCACTCACTCACTCACTCACTCACTCACTGAGTGGCTGATAAGGAGTTCCAGTTTGTCGTTGCATGCACCAGGGGTGCCCAGAAGGGGGGGCATGGCACAATTTGTGCCATCAAAATTTTTGGCCTCTAAAGGGCCAACTGAACATAACTACCAAATTTGAACATTTTTGGTCCGGTAGATTTTTAGTTCTGCGAGTGAGTGAGTGAGTCAGTCAGTCAGTGAGTGCCATTTCGCTTTTATATATATATATATCTATATATATATATATATATATATATATTATATATATATATATATATATATATATAGATTATAGTCATGGTCTCTTTATAGACCTTGATTATATATATATATATATAAAAGCGAAATGGCACTCACTGACTGACTGACTCACTCACTCGCAGAACTAAAAATCTACCGGACCAAAAATGTTCAAATTTGGTAGTTATGTTCAGTTGGCCCTTTAGAGGCCAAAAATTTTGATGGCACAAATTGTGCCATGCCCCCCCCCCTTCTGGGCACCCCTGGTGCATGCAACGACAAACTGGAACTCCTTATCAGCCACGCGTCAAAGCTACATGCCGTCAAACTGGGCTACTTTGGCTATATGCCTATAAGTCCTGATGTGATTAGTATATAATACATATGTGTTTTACGTACAGATATCTGCTGAGATTATGAAGACAAAGTACTCTTCATAATTGCTGAAGACATAGGTACATTATACAAGTTAAATTATGGATAATCTATACTTATAAAATTCTTATCTCACTGATCACGATTTCTGGCAAACTACTAGATGGATTGCAACCAAACTTAGAATATAGCTTCCCTATACGTACTAGGTGCTCACTAAGAAATCTTTTGGCGATATTTCAACTCTAAGAGTTGTTTTTAAGTTCGTTTAAAGTTCGTCTTTTAGCATGTATATTCTTCTTCTCCCAATCTCTTAATATTATAATTGAAATTTCCATATCATATGTTACTATAGAACTATAATCTAGATAAAGTACCTCTTCGAAACAGTTGTTAACTGGCAACTAAATTGATAATTTTGTCAGGTTGACATTAGGTTGAGTTGACTTTGTTAGGTTGGCATCAAGTTGAAGATTTAAATGCATTTATCGCGGAAAAATTGATTGGGCACTGCTACTTCAATCCTGGGAATATTAAATCACTAGCCGTCAGGCTCGCTTCGCTCGCCATATCCGTTTAGCCAGACGTTTAGTCTGGACCCCCAACTGGATTGTCCTAACATATGATAAAAATGCTCAAATGAAAAATGCAGGCGAGCGAAGCGAGCCTGCTGATCTCATTGTTGGACGATCCAGTCGGGGGTCCAGGGGGCGGAGCCCCCTGGCTAGACGGATATGGCTAGTTATTTTATAATATGTAAAATAGACGTATACACTATTCTGGTAGAATGTAAGCTGTATGTCCAGTCTTCATTTTCAACAAAATAGCATGCATTTATACCACATACCATTATAATAATATATTCTCCATTATTTAATATAGTTGTTTACTTTGTGAAATTTAATGTACACATTTTATATACATCTAGTTGTACTACAAATGGGTATAAAAGAACCAACGGGAGACGAATAATCTAATAATGATTTGTTATATTTATAGTTAATTGAATTAGATAACATTCTTTAGCACCAAACAATATAAATTTTGCACAATAGAATTCCATAGTTATTAGTAAGTACATGAATTTAGTATCTAGTAAAAGGCTATAGTAGGCTAGTCGTAAAAAATTATTCATTTTTATGAGTTTCAGTTAAATAGTAGGCTACTCAGTTCAACAAAACATGTTTATAATCTATTAAACTGGGTTTACACCAAAGTTATCAACAAAATGTTAATAACTTAATCCCTATATATATATTCTATTGGATTGAACATAACATATCATACACATGATGAACATAATATGTGTATGTCAAGTTCCGTTCATTGTAATAGTATCTATAAGGATTGAGCTTTTAATATTTTGTTAATAACTTTGGTGTAAACCCAGCTTTAGGCTATAAATCAAATCAAAATCCATTTATTTTCAAAGACAAATTACAATTTGTATAGGCCACTTCATGAGAAAATTACATAAATTATTACATAAAAAACATTTATAATCATACCACATAAAAACAAGAAATCATCACATTAACGTCTTACAAAATATTCATCATTAGTATAAAGACAGGTTTCTTATTAGAAAATCCTTAATTTTAAGTTTATATTCACTCACTAGTAAGCCTCTTTATATGTTAGTAACGGTAACTGATTATAAAACCTAATTGCACAAGCCCTAAAACTCATATGACTAGATTTATACCGACAATATTCGTTTCTAAGTTCAACCTATTTCTTGTGTTGTGCGAATAAACATCAAAATGTCTAGAAAATGAGAGCAAGTTAATCTTTATAAATAATAAACATCGAAAAATAAAAATACACGCCAAACACATAATTCTCAATCTAACAAATAGCGGTTTGCAGTGCTTAAGGGGAGGAACATTACCGTATACATGGTTCTTATTGCTCTTTTTTGTAGCACAAAACGTGAATGGAAATCACTACAATTGGCCCATAATATTGCTCCATACAAAAGGTGTGAATGAACGTAACTATAGTAGACATTTACTAAAAAAATTTTGACACACTATTTCCTTTTATCTTCTCAACATAAAAACACCTCCTGTTACCTTGCGTTGCGTTGGGGATAGTCACTACCTCCGTAAACTACGGTTTACGGAGATAGTGGGATAGTGCAGTCAATAAAATAATCTTCTCTATACTTATAAAAGGCTAAGCCCCGACAGACTGAAATCACACCACAGCCCAAACTACTGAGCCTAAAAACTTGAAATTTTGCACGATTGTTCATGGTAGCCTGAAAACATCCACTAAGAAAGGATTTTCAGAAATTTGCCCCCCTGAGGGAGCTGGGGCCCCCCCAAAATTTTGTACTTTTCAACCGCTCATTGCACAGCAAAGTCATGAGGAACTTTTTTGTTCAGCTACGAAAAAAAATTAGGTCTATGCAGAAAAATTTCGATCAGGAGCACAGGGGGGTCCAGGAAAGGGCATTTTTCGAAAATTTTGATGTAAAATCACACTACAGCTCAAACTAATTGTCCTACAGACTTGAAACTTTGCACAAATATTCTTCAAACATGCTAGACGCGCACTAAGAACGGATTTTGAGATATTTTGCCTCTAAGGGTTTCAAAGGATGAAAAAGGATCCTATTAAGTAAGGTTATGAACATGGTAAGGTAAGTGCAATATGGAAATGAGATTATTTATTTATTGACATGTGATATTCTAACATATGTTGTAATCATTAGAAATAACAAAATAATATGATAGAAATTCAAAAAAGAACATCTGTTCTATTATTGCTTTCTACCTGATTCTACCTAACCTCAATAATATTGTTCTGATAATTGATAAATATGTTTAATAATATTATTATTATTGATATAATAAAAGTATTGTTTTCATAATCAATTATTATCATTAATATAATAATAGTATTGTTTTGGTAATCAATAAATATTTTTATTTTCACAAACTCTGTATAATTTATAATGGTGAATGTGAAACAGCTGCATCAAAGAAATTATCTCAAAAACATATGTTTAGGAAAACCATAGTTTTGAACTTCGTTTTCCTGATGCAATGTATAAGCCTACACGTGGCATGTATGATCAATTTTTCAGCTAGAACAGTTTTTTGAGACTGCTAAATAAACGTCTACAGTTTTATCAATGCTGTATCGGCAATATGAAAACTCATGCAGTTAATATGTCTTTAAATAAAGGTGTTGATATCTACATGATAATTATTCTCTACCATTTTTATTTAATTAAAATTTCAAAATTATTCAAGCCTTGATAGAATGATTGACTCACTGTACAATCAGTCGAAAATTTTAATATTGAAATGAGGGGTATTTTGGCAAGCTGAACAAAAAAGTAAGGTCCTATGCACCTTTTTGATATTATTTCTTCAAATGAAAGATGAGTTTTGTGGGTTGTCAAAACTCCCCCTGAAAGAGAACTATTCATTTTATCCTATCTTTTAGTAGAATAACAATGATTTCTGCATTGAATAACATCTTTCTTGCCAACAAGAATCGAACTCTTTGTGAATTTAGATATGACCTACACTTTAGATTTATATAATTCTATTAATAAATTCATGGAAATTGAAGTACTTTTTTCAGTTAGTTGATGAAATTGATTATCAATAGATAATTATCCAATCATTATTTTTTTCAGAAGTTATTTAATTTGAATTAGAAAATATTTATAAGCTCCTATCAATTTATCATTCGTAACAACGAATTCTTCAAAACATGAATTTAATCAAATTAAAAATTGCCCATACTTCTGTATTCATATTCGCATGTTTTCCACTTGTGATGGATAGCCAAAATATTGTGGAGCGAGCTGCACGGCGAATTGTAATCGAGGGCTCTGATTGGTTGGAAAGTTCAGCGTTCGGAGTGAGTTGAGGCGAGCAGTTAGAACAGAGGCAAGCGGCACGGCGAATGGTTCGGAGTGCGGTACGGCGAATGATTAACAGCTGATTTTTAACATTATGAAACATCTCATGTTCGTTGAAAGGCAAGATGTTCGGAGGGATGCACGGTTTGCTGCGCGGTTCGAGGTTCGGTTTGGCATGTGTGGACACACCTTTAGTTGTTACAGGACATTTATACAGATCACAGGCCAAAACAACATAATAATCTATCTTCTTCTTCTTTTTTTTCTTCTTCTTCTTCTTCTTCTTCTACCTATATTTATTTATTTATTTTCCAACGGTACACACCAATTACAACAATCAAAAAGCACAAAAAAGAAGCATATAAATAAGAATAATAATAATAATACTAATAAGCATAATTATAACCTAATAATAAGCATAATAACAAGCATAACAATAACAAGCTAAGTTAAAGAGGATTGGCTAGTGCCCCCTAAGTATACATATTACATAATGAAGCTAAATTTTAAAGCAAAGCAATGAAGGTAAAGCATTCAAAGTAGCCTATAGCCAAATAAAAGAGAAAAATAAATTAGGCAAACCTCAGCATTAGATCACTAACAAGTAATCACAAAGGGTATAACAAAATACATGCATAAAAAAACAAAAGGAGAAAGGATGATAAGACGAAAGATATATAAATATCAGCTAACAACAAAGAAGGAGCTAGAGTCCCCACCGCATGGCTGCCCTCCTGAAAGCTACCACGGACACATCAAAGAAATCAATTCCTGCCGCAGCAGCCTCACTATATCTAAAAGGCTAAGTCCCGACAAACTGAAATCACACCACAGCCCAAACTACTAAGCCTAAAAACTTGAAATTTCACACAAGTGTTTATTGTAGCCTCAAAACATCCACTACGAAAGGATTTTCAGAAATTTGCCCCCCCCCCCTGAGGGACCTGGGCCCCCCAAAATGTTCACTTTTAACCGTTCATTGTACAGCAAAGTCATGAGGAACTTTTTCGTTCAGGTACGAAAAAAATCAGATCTTTGCAGAAAAATTCCAATCAGGAGCACAGGGGGGTTCAGGAGAGGGCACTTTTCGAAAATTTTGATGTAAAATCACACTACAGCTCAAACTAATTGGCCTACAGACTTAAAACTTTGCACAAATATTCTTCAAACATGCTAGATGCGCACTAAGAACGGATTTTGAGATATTTTGCCTCTAAGGATTTCAAAGGATGAAAAAGGATCCTATTAAGTAAGCTCATGGTAAGGTGAACTCCATATGGAACTGAGATAATTGACACATGATATTCTAAAATATGTTGTAATCATTGGAAAGCTTGAAACAATTTCATCAATCAGCTGATCAAATTGATGTTGCGTTGATTGAGAGTGCAAGTTAACACGTGTTTGTTCCATCGTTGTATGCTTGGCCAGTTCGGTTTGCGCCTTCTATCAGCTGTATATGGAGTCTCATACACTCCGATTAGAACAGAGCACAAAGGTTTGGTTAGGAGTTTGTTGATAATTTTTTATTTCAAATTCAAATTTTATTGCCATCAAAAATCACATTGAAAACTTTCTTAATAGACAACAAGATTACAGAAACAAAATGTCAAACATATACCTACATTTATTTGTAGCACGGCCAGAAAAAGACAAACTTGAGTACTAGCCGTGAGTTTATTAAATATAACTTAATATATATTTCTTGTTAATATTTGTGAATAAAAATTGCGAGTTGATGAGAGATGCGAGTAATTCCTTATATTTGATCCAAATGGTTATTCATAATACAGTAGTCGGGGTCACTGCAATCAAAAATTTTTTATTCTGTATGGTAGCTAATGAATTTCATACGTACTGATTGTCCATAATGTATCCCGTGTCCATAATTTAAGTAATTGAACTACTCAAAATTGATGGCTTACTGGTCCCTCATAGATTTATAGTATTCCTGGTGATTGAGCCCGTCTTTTTCAGCGTTGTCTATTAATAATAAAGCTCAATTTACAATTAGCTTATCCAGCGAACTTCGTACCGCCAATGTATCTCATGTTACACTTGACTTTATTTGGTGAATCATGAAATTTATCTGACATTCATTTACATCTCAATACGGACTTCCTATGTGCTTAGTCATGCAGCATCCATTATTCCGAAAACATATTATTCTTCTCAATCAATTGGTAGTAATATCTATCAGTAAAGTTTTCAATTAAAAAAAAGGTTACATCAGTGTTTCAAAGAAAAATATTCAATGTTTTCATAGCTGTAGATTGTCAATATATATATGGTCCAGGAAATATGGGATGTACGATGAATCACACAGAATTCCATATTCTTTCCATTTTAGGATGAATATAAGCTAAGCTAAATTCATGAAATTATTCTTTCATTCTCCAGTAATTAATAAATGCAATATGAATACTATACAATATATATACTCTCTTTCATTAGGTGAATATTTTTTTCCAACATTTTCCAGTTTCTCAATGATAGGGGAGTGATAATTATTTGTATAGGTCTTCTAAGGAACCATTATCAACAGCTGGTACCAATCAACTACACTTCAACTCCAAACTACCGTTTTAATACCAGTACACAATAATTTATCACAGGGTGATATGTTTATTACTGTAAAATGGATTAATAAATAATTATTATTAGCCCCTCTATTAAAATTCCTGTTTAGAAACCATCCCTAATATTCACACAACATATTCCCAAAGTTTCATGCCGTTATGTCAAGTAGTTTTCAAGTCTACAGGGAACAAACAAACATACAAACAGACATTCATTTTTTATAAATAGATTTCCATTCGGCTCAAACAAAAGGCTCTCTAAATGAAGGTAAAATGATAAGGATTCAGTTCTGTTGTTTTAACATTTTTTCAAATCACTTTTAAAAAGTTCATGTAGTACCTACTATTGTGTTTGAGACACTTCTGGCGCTATCATAGTTTCACCACTATTCTGTTCCACAGTCCTATCTCTTGCAGTCGTTAACTATATCTATAATAATTATATAAAGTAAAGAGTTGGCTTATGCACGTACGGGATAGGAAAATTATGTTTGACGCATCATCACGTCTGAACTACTGGACTAATTAACTTGAAATTTTGCTTATAGATTCTTAATTAACCAAGGATGGTTATAGGCCTATTCTCAATATTCTTCAAAATTTCACTATGTCAAGTTTTCATTTTATCAAGTTTTAAAGTAGATCCTTGCGAAGCACGGGTTCTTGCTAGTGGCAATATACTAACACATACCAAAAAATTGTGACTGGGAACTTTTTGTATGATGAATGACTTCATTGACATTCTCTACACAATACAAATAAATAATATATTAACAGTGTACAGTTGAGTTGCTTGTGCTTTGAATTAGGCCTACCTATTGTTTTTTTCAATTTTGATTACAGTATTGCTCAATTTCTACGAGAGGAATTACAACCACGGCTTTTGTAGTATGCTAATATTTATAGCTTTATTAGACTTAAGGAATTTTTAGATTAAACATAATTTTTTTGAAAAGGTAAATTGGTAGGCTATCACTCATTTTATTATATAAGTCACTATTGGAATAAGAATTCTTATTAAATCATAACAAGAATGGCTTGAAATGAAAAAAATTTGCAGTGTAGGTTATCTTTAGTATTAAAACAGAACATACATTACGGTATCTCTAACAATATTATTATAAACGAATATATGTGATCAATGATAATACTGCTAGCTTACTCAGTAAAGGATTTCAATATTCAGCCTGATCCAGTAACTTACATGAATCATTTTTATCTAATCTGTTTCTACTCTTAACAAAGTGAGTTTGACACAATTTGAAAATTTGACGATTCCCCGATCCAGGACCGTGAGGAATACAGTACATCTTACTCATCGGAGGTAAGTACTGTACCGGTAAGTAAGTAAAGTGTTCTTTATGGGTTATGGCTGATCGATACAGTGTAAATAATAATTTATTGCAGAGTGAGATATCAGAGTTTTTATATTTATATCATATGTAAGACCATGTCATATCATGAAAAATCTATGCATATTCTTCAATAGCGCTAATGAACCAATGATATGTCTATTGACGCTCTGGTAGGATACTACTTGAAAGATTTATTCTTGGTCACAACAGTAATAATATGAATAATATCCTGATACATGAGAATAATTGTATGATCACATTGAATGGATATGTGCAAATTTACGTAGAATCATGCATGACCCAGAAAACAAAATTTGAAAAGTGCTATTGAAACACGTTGTTTACACTGAACGCAACCAAGCACGCTTTCAGTGTGAGCTAGTGTTCCTTTTGCTCTTTTCAGATATTGTACGTTTCTTGTCTGCACGCTTGGTTATGCATAATTAAGCGCGCTCTTGCACAAATTATATTAATATTCATGATGGTCTCTTCTAACATGCAAAGGCTAGAGTCCCCCAGCTGAGTTAAGATTATCTGCTAAATGGCAGGGGATCATAGCGCAATTAATAACCCAATTCAGTGTTGCTA
The DNA here is from genome assembly GCF_014356525.2 of Nilaparvata lugens. Lineage (NCBI taxonomy): Eukaryota > Metazoa > Arthropoda > Insecta > Hemiptera > Delphacidae > Nilaparvata > Nilaparvata lugens. The sequence continues at coordinate 44,119,071 of NC_052508.1, forward strand.
TAAATTTGTCATTTCATTCATTGAACTGTTATTTCATAATTATGCTAAAAATGTGTATAAAATTTGAACATTTTCTGCTTATTTGGTTTTGAAAATCCTGATAAAACACAGATAAACACTGGAAACGCCAATTTCTAGCACACCTTCTAAGCCCTTTCAATAGCCTACATAACTAATACACCTCAAGTTACCTGAAATTTTGTACCAAACGTAAGAATTTTCTCTTGAAAGCTAAGAAAACGCTGGTAAGAGCAGAAAAATCGCCTATTCTGGGCGATATAGAAGTCAATAAGGTTTAGTTATTTTAAATTTCTAGACCCTATAACTGAACAACATTAACAACATTTTTCTGTCAATTCTTAAAAAAGCGCATACCGTATTGGTCGTCTTTGAAATTTTTTTCAATTACGGTCTCAGTCACTACACCTCCGAGTTTACGGAGGTAGTGTCTTAGTGCGCCACTAGAAGGTTGAACATTAACTATATTTCATTTTGATAACTTTAAAGGGAAAAAACACTCACATTCTTTTGGTGTGGCGACGACCGTTTCGAGTTTCTGTTTGGCTTGAGAATGTACAACACCAGCACTAAACGGTCGTCGTTACACCAAAAGAATGTGCTTTTTCAGTTTAAAGTTATCAAAATACAATACATTGTAATAATATTGGTAATAAATATGGATAATCAACAACGAATCAACTGAAACACGACTTTCTTACTTATCCGGGTGAGTAAATAGATTAATTGGTGAAAGAATGAGTGTCATTTTACTTCTACCTAATATATATTAATATAAAATATAATGTCAAAAACTGATATGTTCATACTTCATTCAGTTTTGAAGCTCTGCTATTTGAATTACAGCACGATCTTCAATAACTTCTCCTTTATCAATTACCCACAGTTGTGGGGTCAGAGGAAACACATACCGTAATCCAAAACACTACTGGCAGTTTAATGATTCTAAACTTTGAAGAAAGTATAGGTATATACAGTAGTTCAATTGAAATATTATTCATGATTGTAAATGTCATAATTTCAATAAAAAAAATTACGGTGTTAAACTATACAGTTAATTTTGTAGACCTACCAGGGTACGGTACACTATTTTATAAATTGTAACTCATTCTCTATTAAATGTATGCCAGCCATGAATCATATATACGGTATATGTATATATATATATAATATTTTTATCCTACACGATTTAAAATCAACACTTTTTTACTTGGAAGTTTTGAAATAATAATGAATTTAGTCTTAAACTCCAGAATAGAGTTGAGCGCAACCGTAAATACATTGTACTTAAATTCGTAAATAAAATATAAGTTACCGGTACCTACTGGATAAGGCTGAATATTGAAATCTTTTGCTGAGTAAGCTAACAATATAATCATTTAAAACATATTTTAGTCTATAATAAAAACTATTGGAAATATGTTGGGCTCTTTTACTCAATATAATCCAAACCATAAAAGTTTCCAATTTCATAACATTCTTGTTATAGGTACTTCAAGTAGAAGTAGAATTTATATTCCAATAATAAGCTCTATAAGAAAAAGAAATACTTATTATATTATATGATGACAAAGAACTTACAAATTTACTTTCGCCTTACTTTCTAATAAGACTTATTTGTGTATTTCATCTGAAAAGTTATGAAATCAAATAAAGTTAGATTGCCATACTACAAGATTTCAAATGGGGAGTCTGAGTTCCTCTCTGGAAATCAAGGTGTATTGTAATAAAAATAAAAAAACAATCTGTAGGCCTAGTTCTTAAAACTTTCAGCAACTCAACTATAATCTTTATTTCATGACAATAAATTATTAGACTACGTGTTTTGAAATTCAACGTGATTATAACTGAAGTACAAATAACCTACAAATTTGTTGACTAATAAATAGGAATTTTGTGAGAACTCAATGATTGCTGCCCTTAAAATTAATGATAGATGTTGAAATATGTATCGGGAAAATAAAATAACAAGCCACTATTCTAAAAAGTAATTAACAGTAGAATTATCAACGTTTATTCACGAAAAATTCCACTCGACATAGGGATTTCAATGTAAACACGGGTTGAAGTGTACGCTTTTGAACAGCTGATCACCTGAGTGTTCTAGCCTTGTAGTTCCGTAAGCAACGCTCCTTGCTGTAGCTGTAATTTTCTAGGTTATGTTTGTCAAGTGCTCGGTGAAAATGAAGTACGAACTTTGAAGTATGAAATGAAGTACGATCAAGTGCTCGGTGAAGTATGAATTTTAAATTTTTGTTGTTTGAGACATCTTACTTTTAGTATTATATTCTTTCAATATGGCACTATTGGTGCGAAGGCTTCCAGGAATTCTGTTCAATCATCTATACTGCGTCGTTTTAGCTGTTACAATAGTAGCTGTCATTGTTTATCTACTTTTTCACTGGCGGTTTTTATGCACAAATTTGGAACCTCAGCAACATGTAAAAAAATTGGTGAGTAAAATTTTAGTAACATTGATTTCCAGTTAATTAAAAACCCTTTCCAATCTTATACTCTGATGAAACTGTTGAAGTGGTTTGGTTAGCTTATAGCCTAGTTCACATTGAATTTTGTCTAAACTATTAGCCTATAGATTATAAGAGATGGCATTGAAAATGTTATACTATCAATAACCGGTGTTACAAAATGTGTAAGCGTTTGGTTCTTGAACAGAGCTCTATGTGCTTTACTGTAGTCCGCGTCTGTGGGTGTGATCACATTGAATGCGTATAATTATGTGCAAGTGCGAGTCAGATGCATGAGTCATAATAGTTATTTGTGCAACTAGTGCGCAAAGTAAGAGTTTGCTGCACCGAAAGAAACGTTTACGCCCGAGCCGTAGGCGAGGGCGGAATCGTTTGTTGAGTGCAGCAGAGGAACTTTGCGCACCTACTTCACATTTAATTTTTCCTACAGTTACCATTGAATATGAAAAGTGGGTAATTATGGGTAAAATTGCCTGAAATCCATCAAATGTTTTTCTGTGTAATTTTATTATTAATAAAAACCTCAATTTATTGTCAAATTGAATAATGTAGTAGTGTTTGAATGAAGAGGCGGCTGTGTGCTGAATGTGGCACTGTGCTGTCGCTGTCCTCGTTATAATATATAATTTATTTTGCCAAAAACAAAATACAAAAAAGCTTTACAAAAAAAAAAAATAAGTATATGCTACTGCACTTAAACCAAGATACATACATTTATTTAATTAGATATAATAACGAAATGAATAATAATTGGCTCGTTGTGCTTCGTTGCACCTCTGCTCACTATAGCAGCCCAGTCACTCTTACCAACTTCATTTTCATTTTGCTGCACTGTTGCTCCATATAACCTACCAAGTATTTTGCGTTGCCATGTTGCAAATCTGGAGTGCAGAAAAATTTTTCCCGCACTAGAGCGGGAAAGTGATTCTTTGCGTTCTGTAATCAGTGCAGCAATGGCCACTTTTCAACGTAACTGTAGGAAATAGTTATTTGTGCAACTAGTGCGCAAAGTGACAGTTTGCTGCACTGAAAGAAACGTTTACTTGAGTGCAGCAGAGGAACTTTGCTCACGTATTCCACATTAAACTTTTCCTACAGTTACCATTGAATATGAGAAGTGGTTGATTAAATGATTATGGGTGAAATGATGGCTGAAATCCATCAAATGTTTGTGTGTGTGATGCTGTTATTAATAACAACCTTAATTCATTTAAAAATTAATAATCCAATTGAAGTTGAAAATTCTCAGCCAAAGTTCTCATTTTTATTTATTCAAGAATAAGAAAAAATACAGATAGAAGAAAAAATTCGCATACAAAATACACGCCAACAGCTGATTGGCTGAACCGAGCTGCAAGGTGGCTGAACACAACAAGATGACTGAACCGACAAGCGCGCGAACTAGCGGGAAGAATCGTACCTAAGTTTGTTTCAGCCAGCTAAAAACAGTATTCAGATATTTATGGTTAACTAAAAATACCGAAAAATATTATAAAATAACATAGACAACAGAAAATATTTTATTTCAGTATATTCTAATGTTATTTTATTGACTAATATTTATTTTATTTCGAACGGTTATTATTTAACCTGAAAATTCGAATTTCATAATGTGTGTTTGCTACATTTCTCATTGCTAGGAGTTGGAATTATTATTACTGTCAATAGAAAATAAACATTATTTATTATTAAGTGATGAGGAGTTATCATTTAATCATGATTTAGATAAACATTATTCTTGTTTTGGATTTCTAGATTGGGTTTTTATCATAAATGTAGGGTAGCCATTGAAATGATTCTTATCTAAATCTAATCACAGTCATTGTTACCAACTTAATTTTTGTTTTCGTGCACTAATCCTCCATATAACCCACCAACTATTTTGTGTTGCCATGTTGCAAATCTGGAGTGCAGAAAAAATTTTCCCGCACTAGAGCGGAAAAGTGAATCTTTGGGTATTGTAATCAGTACAGGAACAGCAACTTTTCGAGGTAGCTGTAGGAAAACAAAATTTGATAAGTGCCATTGGAACACGTTGTGACTTTTATGTAGCTGTTTACACTGAACGCAACCAGCAAGTGTGAGCGTTCCGTGTAATGCCGGGTCTACTCTACACGACAACGATATTTGCGCAAACCTAGGCTTGAACAAATCTACAGGCTTGCGCAAACCTCTGTTCACACGATATCAACTTTCAAACAAATCACAATAGAGTCACACCACAGATGAAGTGAGATTTTATTTAGTATCGATTGTGTTGTGCTTAAGTATTTCGAATAATTATACATTTTTCTACATTTTACCAGAATTTGCAGCCCTCTGAATTCTACCGCCCTGGGTTAAAGCCCATTCAGCCCAAAATTATGTAAATCCAGGATATCCAGCCCTCCTTTGACTTCAACTCTTTTGAAGCTAGAAACGTAAACTCACACTCAAGAGTAGAACCTATTATGATTTTACTTGAACATTGAACATTACAATGATATTGTAAAAGAATAAATTAATAAGTGAAGATGTAAGGAGATAAGACATTGAAACTATTCAATTAATCTGTTGTAAACATCTGCAGTAGCGGAAGTCTTCAGAGTAATTTATAGCATTGTACTTGGAATTTAGTACAATAAATTATTAATATGATAAAAGTTAATTAGTTCTTTACTAGCACAGAGGAAAGTGTAACTCCTCCTCCTCCTCCTTAATAATAATCAAGAATACTGCTTATGAAGTGAAGAGTGAATAACTCTATTACATTACTATAGAGTAAATAACATAATTATAATCCATTAAAAAGTCTTCCTTATTTTTGAGAATTGACACATTTTTAATTCGAGGGTGCTGAGTCCGAATCTGAAATCGCAAATTCTTTATCTTCATTTTGAAGGGATCCAAGTTTTGATGGATAGGATGAGTAATAATCGCTGCAAACCTGGCTGAGATTGATCGAAAAAAGCACAAACCTTCAAACCTGAGAAATTTGCAAAGATCTCCTGTCTACAGATTTTGTGTATTAAGGGATCAAGATCCAAGGTATCAGAAGTCAAATATGGTGTACCAAAAGGCCTCGTGCTCGGGCCGCTGCTTTCTATACTAATTATAAATATGACCTACCAAGCTTCGTAAAGAATCAGACAATCTTGTATGCCGATGATACAACTTTTGTGATTGAGAGTAATGACATCCACAAATTGGAAACTTAGTCGGCAACATCTATGTCTAAAACATCGGCTTGGTTTAGAATTAGAGCAAATGTGTTACTACTGAATGAGAGCAAGACCCAGTCACTGTTTTTTGTTTGAGGGGATCTACCTTGTTGAACTCCTCTGAAAGTAGTGAATTTCTTGGTATTTTCCTGGATGAGAAGCTGACTTGGCGGCCACATATTGAATATTTGACTGGTAAACTCTAGAGTTTTATATCGTTTGCACAAATTAAAAGAGCATGTAACCTACATGTATTTGAGATCAGCTTACTTTGCGTTTTTCCATAGTCTGCTATGATATGGAATTATTTTATGGGGAAATTGTAGTGATATGCGGAGTGTGCTTGTATTTCAAAAGAAAGCTGTTAGAATAGTTTATAGTGCATTATTCCTTGCTCATTGTAGACCGCTGTTCATAAACAAGAAAATAATGACAGTAATTAATTCATTTATTTTTAAGGTTATACTGTATACAATTGACAATATATCTCACCTTGATCGTAGGCAGGACATACAATGAGCATTTCACTGGGCATCGTGAAATGATAAATGTACCTTTCATCCGACTGACGAAATCAACAAAGAGCTACAAAGCTGAAGGGATCAAAAGCTACAATAAGCTATCAAGACAGGTGAAAGATTATCCCATCAGCATTCTTAGACGTAAGCTTCAGGAGAATCAGGAGTGGCTGGTTGGACATCCAGCTGATTGGAATGCATGTGAAGCATTTTGTGCTGATAAGTGGTTTCATACCACATGTGTAAAAATATCATCATCAGATATGAAGAAAATTGAAGAATTGGGTGAACATTCAAAGTGGTATTGCTCGACTCAGGTTAGTCCTAACTCGTTTAGTACAGTGTCGTGATTCTAACTTAAAATCAGAAGATGTTTTCAATGTTGCTATTAATGTTAACAAAATATTAAACACACTCAATTTAATGGATCTTGAAAATAAAAAAATCGTGATCAATTGGACATTGTATTGGAAGAACAGTTGAAAAATTCTCAAGTATGTTCAAGTAATACATGTTGTAACAAATCCATGCAAGATAAGTTTGATGCTCAAGTTAACACGATTTCTGACGATGAACTAAATAGCTCAAATAAAATTATTAGTTTTATAGGTGACATGAATGTAATTGATGTACCATCTAATACTGTTCAAAAGTTAGAGAAACTAACAGATCTTCAAAACAAGTAAGTGACGAAAACTTTGAATTATCAAGCATGAATTCAGAAGACAACTTTCAACGTAGAATTTTAATTGATTCAAGACAGTCTCTTGTTCATAGTGTTCATGGCAAAATTAACGACATTAAGACAATTCAGTCTGAAACTCTTCATGTAATTCTTGAAGAATTAAGTCGACTAAACACTGGAATTATTGACTTGAATAGGAGAGTGAATTCTTTTGAAGAGTGTAGTGTTTTGCCATCTAGTTCGAGTAATAAGAATACCACTAATTCTGATATGCTGGTTGTAAATCAGACTAATGATTAATTTAAAAACTCTGATAAGGTAATGCAAGCATGTGAAGGAAACTCAATGAATCCTTCTGTGACAGAATGTGAAAAGTGGAATGTGGTCGCAAAACAAAATAAATTCAAGATACACAACAGACAGACTACACACTCTGCTGTTACATCCTCAACTGGACTATTTTTATGTAATCTACTCTAGTGAATACTTTATCATTTTTACACTATAACACTGTATAATGTGAACTTTTTATTTCCAACAATAACCGTTTTTAGCAATTAGCAGTTGGTCTGAATTCACCCAAAAGAAGTTAGCACCAAATCATGAGTCTCATAAATTAAATCACCACCCTAAAATATACCTTTTTTGTTCCAACTCTATCATTAGTGTTTGTATTGACAATTTAGTAATACTCTAATTACGATCAAAAAATACCACATATAACGTTATAAAAAGTGAAAAGAAAAAAACATGGATTTAGCGATTTTTTGCTAAGTTGAAATGAATTAACAATTTTCAACGAGCTATAACTCGCTTCCTATTGGAGATTGAAAAACATTTAGGCGATAAAAATTGTAGAGAATTTAATGCTCTTCAAAAAAGAATAGAGCAAAAATGTTGATTGAACAATTGGTTTTGGAGATATCGTAAAAAAACTGAAAAAAGTACCAAAATCTCTTGGTTTTCAGGCTGCCAAAAGTTATGCCTTCAGAAATTTTGGTGGGAAACCATAGATTACTCTTACTAATACCCAAATGGACCGATTAAAACAATAAAACCAATTACCTTAATTTTTGTTTGGTCGGGCCGCATTATAATGACTATTTGACTGGGCTAATAGGAGAATTGATGAAAACAACTTATCTGTTTTTGTTGTAATGCTTGGGAGAGTCTACTGGAGTCTTTGCATCAATTGTTTTTTTTCAGTGATTTCTTCCAGAGGTTCATGAGTATGTTTGACAACTTCCCAAAAAGAGTGAGGCGGTTTACTGGGAGAAGAAATGAACCCTTCAGTCATGTTGATAAGTCATGTTATACAGCAGACTTGGCTAGTATTAGAACTCTTGTTATTATTGCCAACAATATGCACAAGAATGCTGGAACTGCAGAGGATAGAAACAAGTTCTATTCAGCTTATCTCAGACTGAAGAAGATTCATCAACAGGATATTGTCAACTCCAACAGCATCTGGAATGCGGATTGTATTAGGGATACTCCAAACCCATGCAAGGCAGCCTGGAATGTTATCAACAGCTCCAAAAGCAGGAAAGTTGTAGTAACAGGAGGCGCAAGTTCTGATGACTTTAACAATTTCTTCATTCACTCAGTGGCTGGGATAGTTGAGGCTCTCACCGGTTCATCAGGTTCAATCATGTTCCTGTCAGCACTTGCAGTTTTGTGAAGTGGGAGAGGATTTCCCCAGTAGACCTGATAAAAATAATCAAGGGATAGAAGAATTCAACAAGTCCTGACATTTATAGAATCTCAAAAGTGGTATTGAAGTCAATAGTTGATGTTTTAGCTGTACTATAGTGTATTTTGATCAATGACTGTTTGGATTCTGGAGTTTTTCCCAAGGAGCTGAAGACATCAAGGGCAATATTCCAATCTTCAAGAAGGGTGAACCTGATGAATTGTCGAATTTCAGGCCAGTCTCAATAATTCCAGTATTTGGAAAGCTCATGGAATCTGTTATATATGTTCAGCTTTCTCGCTATTTCGAGAGTAATTCCATCCTCCAACCCCACCAGTATGGATTCTGTCAGGGGAGGTCAACCACAGGAGCTGTGTGGTATTTGATGGAATTGGTTCTTGGGGCAATGGAGGGCAGGCAGTCGGTCTCCATTGCTTCATGTGATTCGACCAAGGCATTCAATTGTGTCTTGCATGACATACTATTGGGTAAAATGAAGAGGTATGAGATAAGTGGAGTTCCCCTGAAAACCATAGAGGAAACCTCTCCAATAGAATGCAGGTCACATCAGTGAATGGTGCGGAGTCACGGTCGGGGGAGGTGATCTGTGGAGTGCCGCAAGGATCGATTCTTGGTCCTCTGTTGTTCCTTGTATTCATCAATGACTTCAGTGTGCATGGAAGAGCATTATTGCTCACTGATGATACCACCCTACTGGCCCAGGATGAGGACCCACAAACTGCTGTTGCCCAGTTTAATCTACTTGTAGATGAGGCTAGTCAGTGGTTTAAATCAAATAAACTGTGTCTGAATGAGGGGAAAACACAGAACCTGTTGTGCACCTCAAGGCGTGGTCTGCAGGCTCGTGGTGAGGCGGAGGTCAAACTCTTGGGTTTTGTGATGGACCCCACTCTATCGTGGGATCAACATATTGGAATGCTGTGCAATTGACTGGCCAGGGTGACGTTTTTGATGTGGAAGCTGAAGCAACATGTGCCTGCCAACTACTTAATTACAGCCTACCATGAACTGTTCCATAGTCATATAAGCTACTGAATAGTACTACAGGGCCATGCGGGTAGCTGTGCAAGGATTCTCCTTCTACAGAAGAAAGTTCTTTGTGTCATCACGTCATCGCTTTACTTGGAGCACTGTCGGCCAATTTTCAAACGTCTGAAAATACTGACAGTGTAAAGTCAGTACCAGTTCCTATGGCTCCTAAGGAGAGAGGTTCATGCCTACCAAGAGAGGGGCCAGCTGCACCAACACAATACCAGGAGACGGGGCAAAATTGACATGCCCTACTCCGGACTATTGAAAGCACATGAATGCTACCCCTTACGGACACTACATTTTTTAACAGACTGCCGATTTGTGCTCGTGAGCTGGAGTATGGGAAGTTTTGTAGGCTGGTACGTGAGAAACTCCTCAACTACCCTCTGTACTCACTAAGAGATGATGAGACCAGTGAACTTGTGGACCAGTTTGAGATTGTTTCATGATTTATTATTGCAGTCCATCTACAGAGCCACATGAAACGACCTATTGCAGCCATCTCTAGTTATTTGTGTATTAATTGTTTTATATTTTGACAAAGTCTGTCTGACAACTGCCGGTTATGGACAAAATATACTGAATTACTGAATCCTTTTTATGTTATTAGTGAGTTCCTAGCTTTAAATGATGGTTCAATTTATTTCTAAGTTAAATGTATTGGGTATTTTTGTTATTGTAAAGTCCTGTTATTTATTGTTCACATTATATATGTATATGTTGTATGTGTATGCAAATAACGATTGTGACGTTGTCAATTGCTTTTTTCAAATGTTTAATGAATGCAAAATGAAAACAAAATACTTTGTTTAATGACAATAAAATATTATTATTACATGATGCAAACTTAGCGCAAGCCAGGTTTGCGCAAATATAGTTGTCGTGTAGACCTGGCATTAGTGTGCCTATTGCTCTTTCAAGATTTTTTAGGCTACCTTGGTACACTATCTGACACTGAATAACTTTTATTCAATTATCTATTATTCATAACATTACAAATAAACCAAAACGTTCCTCCATCCTTGTTATAATTTTAAAATATAGCTAAATCAACAGTTATCTTTTGTACACACAAGATACAAATACAACGTGATGGCATAATCAATAGATTTCTTGCTGATGGTGATGTCCATATGAGCTTCAGGCTTGTAAGTGGGTTATAAGACGAATATTGATGGAGATTTATAGAGCTGCAGCTTTGGGTGGGTTCCGAACCACTACTCGAAACATAATGTTCACAAGCAATTCCTTATCAGCGCGACCATGCAGCTGAACGCTTCCACTTCATTCTATAAGTTCAATGAGTTTTAGATTTGAGTTTAGAGAGTTTGTAAAATATACAAGACCAGTATGCAATTACACTTTTATTTTTAGTATTCTAAATACCTATAAGCTCAGTGTTTATATTTAATATTTGATTGTAGTTAAATTTTTGTTTGTTTACCAATCTTCTTTCAAATATCAAGATGACTTGTGTTCAAGTCGAACATGAAATGTATGTATTGCACTTCTAAGCAATAAGTTTTTTCATGTAATCTAAGTAATTATTAATTAACAGTATTATTATATTTTTTCCAAATCATGATGCTATTTCTACTTTACAGTGTCAACGTTATCAGCAAAATGAAGTTTATGGCGACTTGTGTCTTTCGCTGTGTGTGACAGAGACCATACACTCAGTGTCCTGCCATGCGTTTCATGCTGGCAAAGAAATTGTGTTCTCAGCCCAACGATCTGACAAATCTCGCTTGGTGTTCAAATCAGCTCGCTACGATGACGTCAGCTCGCTTGACGGGTTCGAATCAAAACATTTTCCCACAGAAAGTCAATTTCAGACCATGATCATGAATCATGTGAAAAGCAGGTGAGAGTGGAGTTTTCAATTAAAGAGTATTAAACATTATTATCAAGGTTAATTTTCATATAATCTGAAATTATAAGCCACCCTGCTATTTTTCAAAGCTTATTTACGAATTATGTTTTTTTTTGTTTTATGTTCAAGTTTGAGTTTTTATTGTGCATGAAATCAACTCCTAATCCTGCATTGAATTGGTATTGCACTGTTATATACAATTTTATACATTCAGTACACTTTCACCAATCAATATATACCAAATTCAGCTAAATTCAATTCTTTTTCTAGATGCTTATGTACTGAGAAGTGATTTACAAAGAATTGTTTGTTAAGCTGCGTTTACGCTGTGTAACTTTGTTATAAAACTTTGTTGTATGTAAATTTTGTTAAATAAATAAGTTATAGAACTTTTGTTATACAAAAAAGTTTGATAGTTTGAATTTGTAACATTTTATAAAACAAAAACATTAGTTTGTGGGTCTCTTTAATTGGCAGTCATCATGGCAACTACAGACCATGATATCAATGCTGTTCCCGTTCAATTAATGCTGACAGTTAAATAAGAATGCCACCATAGAGCAGCTTGGTTATGTGTCAGCATACTTATAAATAGCATCAATGCTGTTCTCTTTTAACTAATGCTGACAGTTTAAAGTGAATCTCACTACAGAGCAGTAGCAGTAGCAATATTGGTAGCAAGACAATTTGGACGAATGTTGCTTCTAAAGCCGCCCATTTGTATGTCTCAGTATGTTACAATATATTCTAGCTTATACACTAATTCACAATAAATGACAGTATTACTATTTATTCAACGAATTTTACAAAGTATAATAATGATTAGTAAGAATGAAGATTGAATGCAATTTGAATAACGATCGTATAAAATATTGTGATGTAACTATATAAATCGGCGGTTTCTAAGTGTTTGCAAAATCTCTATGTTTCCATTTTTTATTGTAGTTCTGATTTTTCAATACATATTATTGTTCGGATACATAAATTTCCTTCTGCTACATAGAGAGTTGCCCATAAACCTCATAATTTCGGTTCATTTTCCTGTTATAAGTTTATTCCGCCAAATCCTGTAATCGATGAGAAAAATTTGCTCCTGCCTTTTATTCAGATTATGAAATTCCTAATAAAATGAGATTACTTCAAATTCTCTATCTCCAATGAGTACTGAGTTACAATTTTTAAAAAATAAGTAAAATTTCAAGAAAAAATTAATTTTGAAGAATTTTAGTTTTTGATCAACAACCAACATCTTCCGATTTTTACCATTAAAATGTATAATTCAAGATTCCTCTGAGCATAATTTTGTGCTCTACAGGTAGAGGGCTCCATCTCATAGATTTCTAGGTAAACCTGACACCAATGATCCATGTGTTTCGGAAAACAAGTTTTAGCTTTAATCATCATCAGAAACTTCATTGTTATCACATTCAGATTTCGCACCATTATATAAGTTCATTAGATTATGTCTATGAGAATCACCCGTTAATAAAGAATAACCTCTCAATCAATTCTTAATTTTATGAAGAATACATTTAGTGGAGAGACGCGCATAAGGACACCTCAAGAATCAAAATTTCAAACACTCATAACTTTTGATACAATGAACAGATCTCATTGTACCACAGCTCATTCTTCTCAGCACGTCAAGGCGGTTCCAAATCATGCACGCATCATAAATGAAATGCGATCAAAAATTATAAAATTCATCCTTGAGTGTCTTTAACCAGTATTTCAATTCACAAAAATGACCAATTTCCATATTCAAAGCTGCGTATTGGCAAATACTTAGGATAAAATTTAAAAATCTAGTAAGGATGTGGAAAAGTATTTTCTCTTTCCAATACAATGAAGAATGCTCTCGATTCCAGTATTATTTGAAAGCTACAGCCGATTTTAAAAATGATGATTCTCTAAAATGAGTCTGATATACTGTGCGTTCGGAAAGTCCCTGTGCACCAAGTGACATGACGGGAATAGTTTCACGGTTAGGTTGGTTCCCTCCTTTTTCTTCTTCCTCTTCTTCTTCTCCTCTCCTATCCTTCTTCTCTTGGATGGTCAGTGAGTGAACACGTGTGCAGTTCGGCTCCGTTAAAAAGCGTTATTTTGTAGGGTTATCTTGTTAGAATTTATTCGAAATTTATATTAGTGCATTCAGATGTGTGTTTTTCACATAGATTAATAAGATATTTCCAAAATTTTGATTTTCAATAAATAGTAATACATAACCTCCAATTAGTTTGACTACAATCTGGTTTACCGATTCCAACATGGTTAGGAGCAACGGTAAGAGGCAGGAAACTCCCACACAAAAGGCAAGTAGGCGTGTAACGGTACCAGTGTCAACGACCCCTCCCTGTCAAGACACAACGCAACTGGCCGACGAAATTCTACAGAGGATAAACAAGGAAGTTAACCAAGCTGTCGCAGAGGCTTTCTCCTTATTCCAATCTGAATTGGATCGACTACAGGGTGAGAACAATGAACTTCGGCAGAGGATGGCAGCAATTGAGAAAAAGACGGAATTAAAAATCGACGATCTTGAACAATATAATACTTGAATAATACGGCAGGTCGCCGTACCTGCCTTCGATTCTTCGGAATTCCTGAAACCAAAGGGGAGTCCACCGACCAAATTGTTCAGCGAGTCAGCAATTGTTCAGCATTCATCAAGTGGGACCAATCCAGCAGCCAGGTCAGGACACGGGCAGAGCAGCTGGCAAGGAGCGTCGTCGTCCCATCATTGTGAGGTTCGACGGCTACCGGACGAGGCAGAGGGTGTTTGCAGCCAAGCGGATGCTGAAGAACACTGGCACCACCGTGAGGGAGGACTTGACGAAACACCGACTGGCACTCTTGAACGCAGCGGCAAACAAGTATGGGATAAGAAACACGTGGACAGTCGATGGCTGCATCAAGTACGCCGTTGGAGAGGGACCTGGACGCAGCATCTACACCGCCGAGCGTCTTGCCGACCTCCAGTAAACACTTCACGGTGTTGGCACGTCATATCTTCCTACTAAAGGTGAGCTGTCATTATATTTCAATTGTGCCACTTCATGTAATTATCGCTCTTCTCCCTTTTCTATTTTCAGACTTTTATTTTTTGTTAGTCAATTGCCCTATAACTATCATTTTTACCAACTTCTATGTTTACTAATCTTGAAATTAATTTCTGCTTTTTTGAACATATATTATACTTTTTTTTTCATGGAAAAAATATAATTAGAATAAAGCTATATCAGTTTAGTTATAGCAATTCATCCAGTATCCTGAAACTTTTCTACTGATTGAATCATCCAATACTCAATCAGGAAACTAGTATCCAATTAGACATAACCGAATGATGATGTCTCCAGCTAATCCAATGTAACACTTTTTATCTAACGATAGCATAGTACAAAAATAGAAGCTTTTCCAGTGTTGATAAAATTATGATAATTGCTCCGAAGCCAAACTTCACTTTAATAATACATTTATAACCTATTTCGAATTGCTGAGTATATACCGCTTCTTCCTCATCTCAGGTCATTGTCAATCCGTAATCTAATAATTTATTTCTGTTTATCAACAAAGCCTGAATCCCATTTCTACATGTATATTACTAGTGTGTATAGGAAACTTGCAGCAGGATTCAAGGTGACTTTTCGTGAAATTGACAATAACAGAAGTAACAGTCATCGTAATAATGACGGTAAACTCATGATGGGTACTTCTATTGTGATCTTCACCATGGTCACATTCCAACTAGCAACATACTAGCATTTTTCTAGCAACTAGTAACATTCGCGTATTCTATTTATATATTCGTTATTCTGTTTTCTCATATGCAGTATTACCTGTCTGTAACTTCTATTATTTCTTCTCTTCCTTCCTCTTCTCATTCTGACCTCCCTGCAAATTAGCTCAATTCATGCTCAAAACTAGTTATACTGTATATTTTTATAATATAGGCATGCTCACTTCATTATTTCTATACCACATCTTCATTAACACTCTACTCTATGCTATCTGTATCAATCCCTTCGCTCTCTCTTACTCACTCCCTCTCTCTCCTTCGGTTTTTCTCATCCCTCCAATTTCATTTTCTTATTATCTACCTCATTTTATGCACCGGATATTTACTACTTTCTTCTAATATATCTCTCTTCATCCACCTTTTTAGACAATAATCTTACATAATCTATGTGTAGTTTTGTGTGTTTAGTTTCACCTTACCCTTTAATTCGTCTGTCATGCTCTGCTATTTAGTTCGATCTATGTCTTTCTGTGTCTTGAATGATGCCTCTCAGTGACAACCCAGCTCGCTCGCCCTCTCCTCATTTTAACTTGAATAATAATAATGGTAACAATATTCAGGACACAGGCATAATATTAGCTAACAAACTTCACCCTCTTAAGAATCTTTTTAAAGCCGCTCATCTCAGTGTTCAATCCCTCAGCTGCCACATTGATGAACTGAGAGCAATTCTCAGATCTCAAGACTTCAATGTTATAGGTATTTCAGAATCATTTCTCAAGCCTAGTATTCATTCTAGCCAAGTTGCATTGCCCGGATATAATCTTTTCTGAAATGATAGGCTTAATAAGGCTTGTGGAGGGGTTGCAGTCTTTGTGAAAGATTATATAAAAACAAAAATATTAATCTCATCAGAGCAGGAGTATTCTGCCAGACCTGAATTCATGTTACGTGAATTATCTTTATCTAGCTCTAATAAACTACTTGTTGGTATCTGCTATCGCCCACCAAAAATTGGCCACTTCAGTGACTTCAAAAATGCCTTACTTTCTTTCATGCCTCAATATAATCGAATACTAGTTATGGGAGATATGAACACTGACCTAAATATGACAAATCGTAACTTTGACTACTTTCAACTGACCACATATTCCAATGCCTTAATATGACTATCTTAGAACTCGACCCAACTCATCATACTAATGACTGACACATTCATTGACTTACTAATAGTTAGTGATCCAAATGAGGTTGTTGAAACTGGTCAAATCTCTGTGCCAGCCATTTCAGGAAATGACTTGATTTACTGTGTACTATTTCATAGGACACCTAAACCCACTCAGAAATTTATTACTTACAGAGACTTCAAACACATTGACGAAGACGCTTTGTTGACTGACGTAGCTCAAACTCCCTGGCATCAGATTGAAGCCTTGGTTAACCCACTGTTAATGCAATGGTTGAAACTTTTGAAAATCGGACACTCAATCTGTATGATAAACATGCACCCTATGTGACAAGGAGGATAAACAGAAAACGACGTGTACCATGGATGACTCCTGAAATACTCAAAATATGGGACAAAGAGACAAAGCTCACAGAAAATTTAAAAAGACATTTGACTTAGACTGTTTAATTGAGTATCGCACTTTGAGAAATAAAGTAAAAGTAAAACAACAGCTACGGAATTCGAAGACAAGGTACTTGAACTCATTCATGACAGACAATAGACAAGACTCTAGATCACTATGGTGCGGAATAAAAGAATTTGGCCTTGGTAAACAGAAATCTCAAACTGAAATTGACTTACCTTTGGATGATATTAACAAACATTTCGTTTCTCATTCGACACAACGTGACGAGTCAGTCATCAATAATCATATTAATAATCTCAAACATCAGGTAACCAATCTAAATGTACCACTTCAAAACAAATTCAACTTCCAACTAATATCTGAACTGGACGTTTTCAAAGCAATACAATGTAGTCACAGCAATGCAATGGGGGTGGATAACATACTGATTAAATTAATTGAAAAAATATTGTTTGCAGTGTTGCCCACCATAACATTTATTTTTAACAAGTCCCTTGAAAACAACGAATTTCCTGAAAATTGGAAGCTTGCTCTAGTACATCCACTAAACAAAATCACCTCTCCCAATAAAGTTGAAGATTTCAGACCAATTAGTATTTTACCCGCTCTGTCCAAAATACTTGACAGAATTGTTCATTCACAAGTTGTAGAGTTTCTCGAAGCCAATAGGAAACTACATAATTTCCAATCTGGATTCAGAAAATCTTTTTCTACTGAAACCGCTCTCTTGCGTGTCACCGATGATATTATGTTAGCTATGGATCAAAGAAAGTGTACGGTACTGTCCTCAGTCTGTTTGACTTCTCAAAAGCATTCGACATTGTAGATCATGAAATTATCTTAAACAAACTAGCTATTCTTGGGTTTAGTTATCAAACCCTCGCATGGTTCAAATCCTATTTCTCAGGTAGAAAGCAATGTGTCTCTGTTAAAAATAATAGGTCTATTTGGTTGAATGTTAACCATGGCGTCCCTCAAGGTTCTATCTTAGGCCCCCTACTCTTCACTCTTTATGCGAATGACCTACCCTCTGTCATCAAATTTTCTAGTTTCCATACTTATGCTGATGACCTTCAAATTTATGCAAGCTGCCCAATCACTAAAATTAATGAAACAGTAAATAAAATGAATCACGATATAATTACAATAGTAGAATGGACAAGGAGAAACGGACTAAAACTCAACCCTATAAAAACTCAGCCCATAATAATTGGATATTCAAGACTAGTAAACAACATCGATTTAAACTCACTTAACAAAAATAATGTTAATGGTGTCGAAGTAGCTTACTGTGATTCAGTTAAAAACCTTGGAATTATTATGAACAAAAATCTTGACTGGTCTGATCAAATTAATAAGACTTGTAAATTTTTATTCTCTGTCATGCATTCATTGAAGAAGGTGCAAGATATTCTTCCCAGAAAAATTAGATTGTTACTAGTCAAATCGCTCATATTCCCACATCTTATGTATTGTAATTCTGTGCTCAATGATATGCAAGTAACCTTAAACGATAAACTTCAGCGATGTCGAAACTATTGCCTCAGGTTTGTTTACTCTCTCCATCGCCATGAACGAATCACTCAAGCCCATATTGACAGTTCAACTTTAAAGTTACCTGATCAGAGAATGCTTCATATAATCAAGCTTGTTAGGGACATTTTAAAATATGGTGAACCAATCTATTTCAAAAAAGATTTTAAATTTCCATCTGAAGGTAGGAGAATTGATGCTTCCCACACTAGAACAGGTGAAAATAGTCTTAAGAATTCCAAATCATCGAACAACTATTTATACAAAATCCTTCCTTGTTAGCGGTTGTCGTGCATGGAATGCACTCCCAAATCAAATTAGGTCCATAGAGTCGAGCGGGCTTCACCCGTACATTGAGACATTATCTTTTAGGAAAAATGGCTGAAACTGTCCAACTCTAGAGCAGCATGACATTCAATTAAACCTTCCTTAATACCTATCCTTATCCTTTATAATCATTTCCCTCCACTCCCAAGTAAAAATTATGGTTTTTCTCTTTTTACTTCTTTCATGTAAATTTAGCATAAAAAATGTGTATAGGTATGTGTAAATGTGTATGTGTAAATCTTATTGTTTCTTATTCTAACTCTTCCTAGAGTGGATCTTAGCAACCTCATTCTATATCCCTTCCCCTCTTTTTTTATCATAATTTCCCCTTCATAATTCCCTAATTAGAATTATTATTATTTCTTCATGAACTTTCATAATCATATTATCTTGTTACTTACATGAACTAATCTCTTTTGTACAATAATTCCCCTTTGTTATTAACATTATTTTTGGATTTAAATCTACAAATCTTTTTTCTAATAATAAATTTCACTCCCTCATTATCCCAATTATTATATCATATCGATTTTCTAATTATTGGGAATTTACTTTTCCTTTATTTTTTTTCCTTATTATTATTTACTCTTCTCTGTTAATCGATTTAACTAAATGATTTATCGTTTCTATGATTTGGTTTTTACTTATTGATATTTTTGCCTTAATTTTTTTCGCTTAGACATAATATTTCGTTTGAATTTTCAACTTTCTTTTTACACGGTTAAGTGCTGAAGGGGAGGGTATCAAATTAGGTTGATACCCTCTCTGAGAATGGACTTCTTAAGGTCCAAACTTCACCGTTTCATGTGAAAACATTACAGTAGTACCTCAACTTTTGCATTTTTCATCATTATTCTTGCTCAATATTATTGTAGAACTCATCAGTTTAATATGATTCACCATGTCATTTCACCGCTACTGGTATTTATTTTTAACACTAGAACGTAAGTTGAATTATGTTTTGTTAAACACATGAATAAAGGAATCTGAATCCTCTCTCCCCTTATTTTTTTTCTTCTGTTCTTTCCTCTTCCTTTTATTCTTTTTCTCCTATTCTATTTTCTTTTCTCTTCTTCTCCGATTCTGTTTCTACTTCTCCATATTCCTGTAGAAATAGAAGGAAATTCAATGGGTAGGAACTTTCGTTCCTCTTCTTGAAATCTATTGGACTAGTAGTTCTGTGAACAGAAGACCTCGTGCAGTTATAAACCACAGTCTTCTCTGATACTGTCCATCAGAGTAAATTCTGTCCTGTCCTGTCGTTTCCGCGAGATTGATCAGTGTATAAACGACTAATGGCTGTTTGGGTTGTTGTATCGACAATGCAAATAATGTGATCTTAACAGCTATGCTTCTATCATCAAAAGTTTACCGAGTTGAAAGCAGAGAAAAGTCGGGAGAAAATACTATGCTACTTCAAGTTATCAATTGCATGCCTCACTACATGTCCACACAACAGCTGTTTTTTCACCAAGTTACATTGAGATATTGAATTGCAAGCGTCATTGCATACAATAATTATAACCCACTCAACACCTGATTTATGATGAATAATTTATTCTATAGTCGGATTTTTACTATTATATTGGCGTATGAAGGTGGCTTCTTTTCCTTTTATATTATCCTCGAAATGCAAAATTTCCAAAAACCTTGTATATACGTCGACGCGCAATTTAAAAAAGAACACACCTGTCAAATTTCATGAAAATCTATTACCACGTTTGATGATTAATTGATGATCGAATTGATGAATTGATCGATTGATGATTAAATTATTATTTTTGAGCTTTCTCTCTTTGTATACCGTATACATATTTTTCATACCCCTTTTTTATACCCCTTCACTAAATTTCCTGAATCTAACTCAAATGTCGATCTCTTCTAATCTTATTAGTTATACTGAATCGTTGTGAATATTTAATGAAGTGCGATATTATTCTCTCTTGTTTTTATTTTTAATTGTACAGTTATAGCCAATATATAGTGAGAGTAAAAACTTTCATTCACATGTCAACTCAAACCAAAAGTAAAATGGCATGCTCGGATTGTTCTGAACTTCAAAAAAAAACTGGAATGAAAAGAGCTTCAATTAATGGAAGGAAGGCAGCGTAGATGGGAGGACAGAATTGAGATGAAAGCAAAAGCTCAGGTATCTTCAAATAATAGGCCTTTGAAATCTCCATCAGGGAAACAACCACACAGCATTGTGAAACGTCCTACAATAATTAAAAATAGAGTCAGTAAACTTCCTGCTTCTCCCACTCAAAGAGCTCTAGGCCCGAAAAATACCGGTAATGAACATGCTACCAAGAGATTACCTTCCTCGATTCCAAATCCCTCAATTAGTGGAGAGAATAGATTTTCAGTGCTGGAAATTTGTGATTCACAGCCCATTACGAATGTTGAGCAAGTTATCCATCCTCAATCGCCGGAATGCTGGTCCTCAACACCTCCAAAACTTATCAAACAAAGGTCGATGAATGTGAGATTTTATTCGGATAGCCAAGGAAGAGAGGTTTACAAAAATTTTAACGACATCAATCATAAGTTCTCTAGTATAATTAAGCCCGGAGCTAAATTCAAAGACATATCAGTGGAATCTGGAGAGCTGGACGAAAATGATGTCACTGTGTTTCTGGGAGGTACGAATGATATTGCCTGCAACGAAAGGAAGGAATTTCACACATCTCTTCGACAGAAACTGCGAGACCTACAGAATCGACGGGCGGCAAACGTAATTGTTTTCTCGGTACCACAGACACGATCTACCCTAGCTGGTCTGCCGTTAATAAAGGAATTCAAAAGGCGAATAAAGAGAACTTTAATGTATGTAATTTTAAGAATGTGACATTTGTGAACATTACAAACATAGGTAAAAGGCCTTCACTTGAACTAGTTAGGGAAAAAACATGTGTGTGACAGAATTGTTGATGTAGTACATAAGCTTGCTTCTAAACAGGGTAAAATGTGTGAATCGTTTCCGGTGCAGTACCAGCTCGATTCTTTTTTAGAGTTGGAACCAACAACTATCAATCAAACTTGGATAAATTGATAGACCCTCAGCTTAGTTGAGAACTTGATAAAAATAATGTAGCTGGATCTTTCATAATGAATATTTAAGCTGTATGTAGCGTTCTGTCTCATGGTGATGTTTTTGTACAGAACAATAGTAATAATACTCAAAATAATTCAGAATTTAAAGTGGGATATCTCAATATTCAGGGTATCAGAGGGAAACATGTAATTTTGAACGAGTTTGCTAATGATAATATGTTTGATGTACTATGTTTGAATGAACACTGGTGCCAGGAAGACGAAATTCATTTCCATAAATTAGATGATTTCCAACTTCTGAATAGCTTCAACAAGAAACAACATATTCATGGTGGTGTGGCAATTTATATTTATAGAGCATTGGTAGATAAAATGTAGCAGATTAGATCTAGTTTCGTTTTGTAGTGAGCTCCACTTTGAAGCAGCAGCTGTCTATTTAAGAGAATTAAAAATGGTTTTGATAACTCTTTATCGGTCACCCAACGGTGATCCACAAATATTTTTAGAAAAACTAGAAGATATGTTCCATTTTTTCCTAAATCCTAGATGGAAAAATCACAGTATAATTATTGTAGGTGAAGATACTAATGCGGCTTTTGATGTTACGAGAGACACACGCACTTCTAAAGAATTAAAAAATCTGTTAAGACAATTCAATTATAATTTTACCAACTGTAAGCCAACTAGAAAGGCTGCCTGTCTTGACAATATATTTACAAATATGTAGATAGGAATATATTTTGCTCGGACGTAATTCCTTTTGCTTTTTCTGATCTGACTCAGTTTGGTTGAAAATAAATAGAGCTAGCTCAATGTTACCAAGTAGTGAGTGTGGAGAGCCCAAGTTTGTCATCACAAGACCAATGACAAAAAATAAATTTCTCAATTTTAAAAATGCTCTCAAAAGCTATGACTGGAAAAGTTTGCTCAATAATAAACATTGCTCAGCTGATGAAGTCTTCGATAAATTCGAATCTAATATTCCTATGCATAAGTCTAAAGTCAATTATTCTCGTGTGCGTAATGCTAAAAATAATAATGCATGGTATGCTACTCAACTTGTAGCTATGAAAAATGAATTAGAATTTCATTTGTATATGTATAGAATTTATGGAACAGATGAGTTTTAATAGGTTCTCGTCGACTTGAATCTTAGACCTCACTTCGCTCGGTCAATTACCTAATTAGCAATGATTACCTTCACGAGTTATCCTGTCATATTAAGCGAGTAATATTTATGTATGTGTATGTACTTATTTATAATTTATCGGACCTCGAAAAGGCTCTATAGGAGGGCCTATTTTAAATTTATTTTACTATAGCCTAATCCGGTCACTTTCTGAATCTCTTCTTCCAGATGTTCCATGAATACTGACTGCATTGTTTTAAAATAAGGTTGCCAAAATTGGTAACTGAACTACAGCTATTATAATCTTTTTCATTTGCTCACATTCTCTTACGTTTTCAACAGACTATGGAAAACCTTTTTCTGATCAGCTACTGCTTGAGGGACCAATAATCCTTTAATCCTTTCTCAAGAAACTTCAGCAAATTTCCCAGAGTTGAGACCTGTTCCAAAATAATGTTTTCTTGTCGCAAATCCACTGTATTCTTGATTTAATCAAAATCTTTAGAGCCGTTTTCGAGATCCGTCCGACATACATACATATCCACAAACACACTTATGCCCGGTTTCTCAGTCGTTCAATAAACAACGCTATAGCTATTGATTCAATAACTTTATCAATTCAATAAATTTTTATTGGTTCCTTAAACATATTTATAGAATCCATGGCAATTCATCTGTTCAATGAATCTGGCAGCATGGCATGATTCCAAACCGACCACTTTCGTAAACAAACTTTATATGGTAGCCATGGTAACCAACTGAATCTTGTTTGTTTAATCCTTGCTGCTTGTTGTGAAGTTCAAGTTGAAGGTTTTTTCCTACTTTAATGATATTTTTTCAAGTTATTATTATAATTATGGCAGAGAAACGAGACCGGGGCAAGAATTTTGCAGAGGTTGAAAAAGAACAATTAGTAGAGATCTGCCTAAAGTATAAAAATGTGATAGAAAATAAAAAGACATAAATATTCAATAAAAGATAAAAGCAAGGCATGGGATGCAGTGAGAGAAGAATATAATTCTATTCAAATCTAACTCAAACACTCCATCATCTGAACTGCTGCTGTAACTAATTATATCTAGATCCATTTCAATATTGTTTTTATTTAAATAACAGAACATCGAACACAAAACATTCCAACATAACCTTTAAACACAATTCATCGATTCGATATAGATAATTATTATTACAGGCTGGATTTTGGCATTATTTCGTTCAATAAACAAATCTATAGCTTATCCCATATGATTGTGATTAGGCGTACGGTAGTCAAAGAAGAAGAAACAACGCAATAGCTATTGATTCAATAACTTTATCCAATAAATAAATTTTTATTGGTTTCTCAAACATATTTATAAAATCCATAGCTATGGAACGATTTATCTGTTCAATGAATCTGGCAACATCGCATGATCCCAAACTGGTCACTTTCGTAAACAAACTTTATACATGGTTCCTATGGTAACCATGGTAACCAACCAAATCTTGGATGTTTATTCCATGCTTCCTGTTGTGAGGTAATTTCCTACAGTACTGACATCTTTTGGCTGATGTCTCCAAAACAAGATGGCTGACACCAAATGAGGGCTATCGATGCTAAATATAGTGCAACTTTGATTCTGTTTTGTTTTTAAAATACTGGTGATCTACACTAATTTCAATTTTATTTTGTAATTTAATTTTTCTATCTTAATTTTTTGATTGCTACCAAAAATTTGAGAAATTTATCCATTCCATAAATATTTATAGGCTGGATTTTGGCACTATAGTTTATTTCTCATTTTTATCGGTTCAATAAAGTTATTGAATGAATAACAAGTTTATGGAGCGACTGAGAAACCAGGCATATAGTGTTTATCGTTTATCGAGAGATTTAAGGATTCAATAAGTTTAGGGAGCGTTCTAGAAACGCATTTCTCATGTTTATCGATTCAATAAAGTTATTGAATGGATAAACAGTTTATGGAACGACTGAGAAACCGGGCATTATTCAAACAGAAATTGCTTTCTTAGTATAATTGACTTCAATGATTATGATTTTATTCAAGGAGAGCTTATTTCACATAATAATAACAGCTGGCATCAAAAGCAAAAATCTGGTGTGGCGCACTCACACAACTTTCCTTGCCGTTATGAAAATTGATCACCTGACGCTAGTGTTCCCGCGCATCTCAAGTCTACTATTCAAAGATTTGAGCCAGCTGGTGACAGGGCAATAACGCTGGAGACACACATGAGGTCTGCTATCTCTTCATAGTGAATGATTTAATAGAATCAACAATAATTTGCAATTGAATAATCACATTTTCACGAATTTAAAGCTTATTTTCAATTTCAGGTGAAATGTTACTGAACATTTATTGTAGAGATTTTCATGCTCAATCTACTCCACTTGATTTTTTTTGTTTCAATTGTATCTGAAGCCTGATAATTGGGAATCTATCTGCATTGATGGGGCGAAGCTCCTGAAATTTTTACAGATATGGGACTTGTGGCAGTTGATAGAGCTTATCGATGACTATTTTAGGTATTAATTTGATCAAAATCGTTGGAGCCGTTTTCGAGAAAATCACAAAAAACCCTGTTTTTGACAATATTTTCGCCATTTTAGCCGCCATTTTGAATTGCATCAGATCGAAATTGTTCGTGTCGGATACTTATATCGTAAGGACCTTAAGTTCCAAATTTCAAGTCATTCCGTTAATTGGGAGATGAGATATCGTGTACACAGACGCACATACACTCATACACACACACACACACACACACACACACACACACACACACACACACACACACACACACACACACACATACAGACCAATACCCAAAAACCACTTTTTTGGACTCAGGGGACCTTGAAACGTATAGAAATTTAGAAATTGGGGTACCTTAATTTTGGAAAGCAATACTTTCCTTACCTATGGTAATAGGGCTAGGATAAAAATGTCAAATGTTTAAATTGAAACAGTAGCGATCATCCACATTATTATCTTCATCTGATCTAAAGTAACTAGTAGTTCTGTGAACAGTAGACCTCACGCAGTATTCTCATCCACAAGTACCTGATTTAAACTATAGACCTTATGGGAATACTGCAATAGACTGGCTTCTCCACACATCTGTGTAATCACTTGTCAGCTGATTTATGATGATTAATTCTAGTCTGATTTTTACTCTAATATTGGCGTATGAAGGAGGCTCCTTTTTCCTTTTATATTATCCTTGAAATGAAAAATTTCCAAAAACCTTGTATATACGTCGACGCGCAATTAAAAAAGGAACATACCTGTCAAATTTCATGAAAATCTATTACCGCGTTTCGCCGTAAGTGCGCAACATATAAAAATTCAAACATTAAACATTTAGGGCCGTTTGCACAATGTAAGTTTAAGCTAAAGGTTAAACCAATTCTGAATTTTTTTTGGTTTGAACTAAAATTCCGTTTGCACAGTATCAGTTTAAACTCTGTATTGAGTTTAAACTCTGGGAAAGTTTAATCCTCCAAAGCAGGAGGTTAAAACCAAATAATTTGGATTAACTTGACATCTGCAAAGATTTGATGGGGAAACAGCTTTCGACTTTTCTCGAAACTTTTTCGACAGTTGTTTTCACTTTCCTTGCCCTATCACCATAGGTAAGGAAAGTATTGCTTTCCGAAAAAAATTAAGGTACCCCAATTTCTAAATTTCTATACGTTTCAAGGTCCCCTGAGTCCAAAAACCTTTCACTATAAGGATCCGACACAAACAATTTCGATCAAATGCAATTCAAGATGGCGGCTAAAATAGCGAAAATGTTGTCAAAAACAGGGTTTTTTTTGTGATTTTCTCGGAAACGGCTCCAACGATTTTGATCAAATTCATACCTAAAATTGTCATCGATAAGCTCTATCAACTGCCACAAGTCCCATATCTGTGAAAATTTCAGGAGCTCCGCCCCAGCAATGCAGATAGATTCCCAATTATCAGGCTTCAGATACAATTGAAACAAAAAAAAATCAAGTGGAGTAGATTGAGCATGAAAATCTCTACAATAAATGTTCAGTAACGTTTCACCTAAAATTGAAAATAAGCTTTAAATTCGAGAAAATGTGATTATTCAATTGCAAATTATTGTTGATTCTATTAAATCATTCACTATGAAGAGATAGCAGACCTCATGTGTGTCTCCAGCGTTATTGCCCTGTCACAAGCTGGCTCAAATCTTTGAATAGTAGACTTGAGATGCGCGGGAACACTAGCGTCAGGTGATCAATTTTCATAACGGCAAGGAAAGTTGTATGAGTGCGCCACACCAGATTTTTATTGCTTCTGTAGACGATAATAATTATTTAGGATATAGTGATTCATTATTTGAATGTAAAAATAATTATAATGGAGGAATTGATAGAAGTTTTTAATGCGATTGAAAAAGATGACTGCGTAGAAATTTTGAAACAGAAAAATTGGACAAAAACGAATAATAAATTGAAATTTCTGGGATGATAGAGAATCTTCTTTACGGTTTTGCTTGAGTAGAGCAACTGCCAGTTAGTATTTGATTGAATAAACCACTTGATAGAAATTAAGACAATTTTTAACAGTGGTATTTGATTAGAAAACATGTTTTTAATAACACATAACTGAGATATTTTGCTTTCGAGAGATTTCTAATAAACGAGAAAGACCGTAGTAGATTCAAGAGTAACAATATACATTTTTTATCTTACATTCTGAAATATATTTTTTGATGCGAGCTAAACATAAGTTTTTAAAGAATCTCTTGATCGCTTTTCACTTTTATTACCTTTCAGCTCTGTGGATTTTGAACAAGAAAATAGTAGCTACATAACCTCAATTCACTGATCGTTTGTAAACAAATAACAAATTTCCTGTAAAAATCAGTCTTCTGATATTATGAACAATGACATTCTATTACCAACTTAACGCTAAAGTAGTTTAACTTAAACTGGATTAGTAAATGCACTGAGAAAACCGATTCAAGTTTAAACTTTCAGATTAATTTAAACTCGATTAACTTAATTGAGTTTAGCAATCTATGCTGTGCAAACGGCCCTAAAACATTCAAACATTTAAACATTTATACATTTAAACATTTAAACATTTAACATTTAAACATTTAAACATCTAAACATTTAAACATTTAAATGTTTTTCAATTTCTTCATTCTATGCAAACAGATTCCACTACGGACACTTCTAAAGTTTTAAAAATACCCTCCATATATCATACTGAATATATTATTTAAATTTCATCGAAATTGTTTAAGTAGTTTTAGCGATCTGTCGGATATACAAACAAAATTAGTCTTGATTGAATAGGATCAATTGATAGAAGCATCCACGTCATAAAAGTTTGTTTTATGAAAAATAAAAATTATCTATACTCCCAGGAATAGCTCTGATTGAAGCAGCAGTGCAAATAAAATAATGCATTTTAATTAGTTCTTCAACTTGGTGCCAACCTAATGAAGTCATCTCAACTTAATGCCAACCTGACAAAATTATTAATTTAGTTGCCAGTTAACAACTGTTTCGAGTAGGTACTCTCTCTAGATTATAGTTCTACAGCAAAATATGATATAGACATTTCAATTTTAATTAAGAGATTAGGAGAAGAAGAATATACATGCTGAAAGACGAACTCTAAACAATTAAAAACCACCCTTAGAGTTGAGATAATTATCGCCAAAATATCTCTTAGTGAGCACCTAGGACGTATAAGGAAGCTATATTCCAAGTTTTGTTGCAATCCATCCAGTAGTTTTCCAGAAATCGTGATCAGTGAGTGAGTGAGTGAGTCTGTGAGATAAGAATTCTATACAATAAGAATAGATACCTAGAATACAAGGATCACGCGCATCTCGATCATTTGATGATCAGAGTCAGATGATCGGTGTGACGTCATTGGTGCTCTAAAAATCTATTCTCCCTATTTTTTCAATGTTTAATTGAGCAACTTTTCAAGTCTTTTTCTTAAAAAGTACATGACTTTGAAGTGTCATCGACATCTCTTAGGATTAATACAATATTCAACTTCAATTTTTCTAAAAGTTCAATACTTTTGAACGGCTGGACCTTTCAAAATGCTCGATCTTGTAAGAGCCTGCACATCGAATACCTGTTGCTCTCTTATTGAAAATCAACATGCTTCCCTGGCTCTTCTGTAACTAAATTACTCAATGCTGATGAATTTGATAAATCAATCATTGATTAAGGAATTAAGAACGTGAAAAAATGAATTAGACTATAATATTATTCCTCTTAGAATCCTTGATATCTTGTCTGTGTAGCCTACTTTATACGAGTATTACAAATAATCAGTAGAACATCTTGCCGGTTCATTCAGGAAAAATATGACTTCCATGTACATTAACCAGGTAATAGTTGTTGGTTATGGTCATAGTTGTGTGAACGATGTTATTAGAATGAGTAGCGATTGATAAATTATAGATGAATGTCACTTTTTGTGTGGAGAAGTCTTATACTCAAGCTTCGTAATTAAAAAGCCAACCCATTCAACAGGAATGAATGAATTATGCGAAGGGATCAGTATGCATGTGTGTATGAATGATGAATGTATGAAAGCGTTGGATAGAAAGATGAACAGAATTCTGAAATTCAGGGATTGATGATTTCTTGTAGGGAGGATCATAACTTTTCTTGGCAAATTCAATTACCTATATATATTAGTACCTGATTTTCTAAGATTGGACCAATATTAACTACTGTGATATGGCAGCTTTAGTGATAGGACACCGTTGAGGGGTTAGTTGCAGTGCATGCGGCTATAGTCTGCCACACCAATGCAACAGTCTCCGGCTGCTTTGCATGTCATTTGTAAGCTATTTTAATTCGATGTTACATAACTCTCTTGGTCTTGGCATAAGTTTATAATCACTGTAATGTAATTATTTATTTCACTTGAGTAGAGAAAAATTAGTTGAATATTTGTTAACAATATGCTTTTAATTTACATTAATACAGAAACTTCTATACATTCTGAAAGAAAATAATAGTGCACAAAAAAATAATTCAATTAACAGAGGTTGAGAAACATATCCAAACTTCAAATAATTTTCTTTAAATGCTAATTCTCCTTCTTCTTCTCCTTCACCTTCTTCTCCTTCTCCTTCTCCTTATTCTCCCTCTTCTCCCTCTTCTCATTTTCTCCTTCTCCTTATTCTCCCTCTTCTCATTTTCTCCTTCTTCTCCCTCTAATAATTTTCCCTTCTTCATTCTCCTCCCTCATTCTCCCTCCCTGTAGATGCATAACAATATAATTATCTATAGTTATTACAAATTGCTTTTTTCATGTCATATACAGTTCAATAATTTTTTTCTCAGTCTATATTATGTAAATTCATCTATAATTTTGCTGTGTTGTAAGCTATTGTATATAAGTGTATAAGCCAGTCTATATTGTAATCTACATAAATAAAGTACTCAATCAATCAATCTTATCATTCTTCTCCTTCTCAGTATTGTGCAAGAGCTCGTAGCGATAGGTTGTGTAGCCGTTTAGTCTAGTGTAATGTAGAAAAGTAGAGTCAGCAGTTTGTTCGGTTGAATACTCTTTAATTAGAACAAATTCGCGACAGATAAATTTTTCGGATATTTATGCAAGCGAAGCAGAAATTGGTCGATTGTATTTTCAACGAGGCCGTTTTTTGTGAACCGCGTTCGCACGCATGCGCGAGTGCTATTCGAGTGTTTCGGACAATATGTTTTGATAAACCCGAATAATGTCAGATAAACAACTAGGCTAATCTGTCTACCCAAATTCTTGGTGCCAGAGTTTGAAGAAGAAGAAGAAGAAGAAGTAGAAACTGTGCCTACGAAAATAGAGGAATCATCTAATGCTGCTGATTGTTCATCAATTGCTGTCGATTGTTCACCAGTTAAGTACATTAGAATTAACAAACTCAAATCAGCAACAGAGCAGATCCTATATAATGCTTGGAAGGAGACTGAGCTGAAGTGGAAGAAATCTGAGGAAGAAAAACAACAGTTTATCAAGAGAATTGAAAATCTTGAAGCTTTGTGTTCACGTGGTAGTACGTCACACAAAGCTACGGATAATCTAGAAAAATCATCTTCATCAAACCAGGTTATATATATGAAACCGATGACGACACTCTAGCAGGAGAAACTGAGTGGGTTAGAGCTCACAATAAGCGATCTTCAAAGAAGAGGAAGCTCTTGAATTCCCCTCCGATTGATTCATCCCGTCATGACATTCAAAAGCAGTCAGATGTTGCACAACATGGATCATCGGTTGCAGAAAAGTTGCCAGCTAAGAGCAAAAAGATTCCGCCCCTTCCACCAGTGATAGTGGAAAATGTAAAATCTTTTCAAAAAGTATATGAGGAGATAACAAAATTTGCCAGTAAGGAAACTTTCAATTTCAAAGTATTGACTGGAAATTCATTGAAAATAAATTTTCAGTCTGAAAAAGATTTTAGAGAAGCAACAAAATGGTTGAATGAAGCAAAATACTCATGGTAGGCTTCTCGTATGAGAACAAACAAACGAGACCAATAAGAGTGATGGCCAAGAAACTGCATAGCACTTGCCAACCAGAAAGCATAGTTGCTGACCTCAAAAATAGAGGGTTCAAGATAATGAATGCTGTAAATAAATTAAAATGGAAGACCAAGGAGCCACTTGACATGTTTATTCTATCTTTTAGCACTGAAGAAGATGTGAAAAAAGTATATGGAATAAAACATATAATGGGATGAAAAGTGGAGATTGAGTCATTGGTTTCATCTAGATTAGTGCCTCAATGTAAAAAATGTCAAGGTTTTAGGCACACACAGAAATATTGTAACAGAGAGCCAAGATGTGTGAAGTGTGCTGGGAAGCACAGCACAATCAGCTGCACAAAACCGAAGGAGTCGGAGCCTAAATGCGTCCACTGTGGAGGAAAGCATCCATCAAACTACAGAGGATGTAGTGTAGTTGTAGAACTACAGAAAATAAAAAATCAACGACAACGAAAAACCAATGTTCAGAAGACTGTTGAAGAAAAGAAACCTAACAGAAAGCCTGAAAAGGAGGAGCAGAAGGGATTGAACAACCAGACTGCAAAAGGAGCATTCAAGAGCAGCACCTCCTCCATCACAAATCCGAACAAGATCTACTCTGAAGCCGTGTCTTCAAAGAAGAAGGAAACACAACAAGAAAGTATGAGTGGCATCCTGAACATCATCTTGGAGAAGCTTATAAAACAGGAGTCGATGTTGACTGTAATTGAGGAAAGACTAAGTGTAATAGAAATAAACCAAAAATAATAATAATAAAAATAAAATAAAAAAATAAATAAAGGCCTTTATTGAACAATTGCATGTGTAATAAACATTAGATAGTAATTATTAACAATATTAAACAATATAAATATCAACAATAATAAATATTCATTACATTAAATAAACAGGTACAGACAAAATGTCGGCTTATTCCCCATGGCATATCGCCATCTGGGGGAGTTGATAAATACTTTATTTGACCACCATAATGTAATCAGAATTTCAATTCAGTTCAGAGTTTTTAAATCAGTTCAATAATTGAACTCCTGGATCATGAAGTATCTGTACTTCCATGCATCCCTACAGTACCTTCCCACAATCCTCCAATTCTTCCCGTCAAGGTGAGTCTTCAATTCGGCGTCGAGCAAGAGACTCCTTCCAAAGTGTTGACGTCGTATCTCCGCCAGAACCGGACACCTGGTGACGAAATGAATTATGTCCTCTTCCTCTTTTAGGCTACACAGAGAGCAAAGCTTCACCGCCTGGCTGTGAGAATATTTACTGAGTTGGACTAACTCCGTCCTTGCCTTCATAAACCATTTAATAAGAGTGAAGTCGGTCAGCTCATGGATGTAATCTGTGAAGTGTGCCAATTGTGGGTACAATGAACATCTCCTACTTTCCTGCAGTCTTCTCCTAAATCCTGACTGAAGTTCATCCGCCACTCTGGCCAGCACTCATGGTACATGACATGTGATCAGATCTGATGCAGAGACTCCATACATATCCTGTAGACTCAACCAGTCGTTGTATATGAACAGTTTCTTCTCAATGATCTCCTCCAATAAAACACGAGGATATCTGTGGGCAGGCAGCTTCATACTCCTCTGCAAGAACTTGATCTGAAGCTTCAATGTATGGACAAGCAGTGGAACCGCCTGGGTCTCAAGATAGAGACAGTAGTTTGGAGTCCACACAGGTAGGTTGAACACTTTCTTGAGGAAGAAACACTGCACTTTTTCCACCTCTTCAATCACTCTTCCCCCCAAAATCTGTGCTCCGTAGCATACAACCGATCTCGAAACTGCCTCAAAGACCCTGCATTTTGATTTGAAGGGTATATTTTTTTCTGCTAGCAAACCATTGAACATATTTAGTGCCATCTTTCCCGAGGAGGATTTCTCTTTAAAATGTTCTGTCAATGAAAGTTGCGACGTCAAGTTCATTCCCAGATACTTATAGCTTTTAACCACTTCAATTGGTTCGTTTTTATATCGCCAGACATCATGTTTGCTAGTTTTACCCCCCCCCTTCAGAAAATTATTATTTTAGATTTGTCAAGGTTCACCTGAAGGTTCCACCGTTCACAATACATTTCCAGGTTCGCTATCATCTTCCTCAGCATCAACCTATCCGGTGCGAGCAGGACTATATCATCAGCATATGCTAAAAGCTGGATGCACACGCCACCAACGCTGACTCCTCCCTCCAAATAATCCTCCAGATTGTTGACGAACAATGAGAACAACAAGGGGCTCAATAGGCAACCCTGCTTTACTCCTGTGTGAGTTTCAAACTTTTCTGAAAGCCCTTCTTGTCCCCAAACTCTAGCTGTTGTTCCATTATACAAGTTTTCCAACGCATTTAGCATTTTAAGTGATACTCCAATTCCAGAAAGTTTATAAAACAATGCTTGTCTATCGATCCTATCAAATGCAGCAGAAAAGTCCACAAAGAATGCATATACTTTTTTCCGCTTCTCATGCAGCTTGATGTTGACAATGCTCATCAAGTTGAATATATTATCAATCGTGGAATACGACTTGCTGAACCCGGCCTGAAACTCCTGTAAAATTCTGTGATGTGTAGTCCACCTCTCCATCTTGTCAAGCAGCGTCCCAGTAAAAAGCTTTCCTATGGTGTTGCCAAACGATATTCCTCTGTAATTTTTTGTTTCATTTCTGTCCCCTTTCTTAAATATGGTATATATAATTGTTTCTTTGAAGGTTTCTGGGATCCTGGAAGAGTCATATAGGCCATTGAAAATTACCACCAATTTCTCTAAGAAGGCAGTTGGCGCGTGCTTGAAAAACTCGTAGGTGATTCTGTCTTCTCCTGGTGCTTTGTTCTCTTTGACTTTCCTAAGAACATTGTCCAGATCCTGTAGAACGATTTATTAAAGGCAAAGTCATTCAATCTCTAAGAAGAAATGAACCAGCAATTGAGAATAATGACATGGAATGCCAATGGCCTTCAACAGAGACTAGCAGAATTGATAGCAGTACTTCAAATTAAGAAAATAGATATATGTTCAATCTCTGAGACTCACTTCACAACCCAGTCATACCTGATATTCAGAGGCTACAAGTTGTATCATACTTCTCATTCCCAAAATAAAGCTGAAGGTGGAAGTGCATTAATAATCAGAGAGGGTCTGAAGCATTATGGAAACTCACCTATTCAAACAGAAGAAATGCAAGTGACAACAGTTACAGTGGAAACTAGAAGATTTCAATTTATTATAGCAGCCATTTACAGTCCTCCAAGACACAATATAACCAATGTAGTTTACAAGAATTTGTTCGACCACCTAGGAAACAGATTCATCATAGGTGGGGATTTTAATGCAAAACATATAAGTTGGGGCTCAAGATTGAACTCTCAAAAAGGAAGACAGCTATTTCAAGCTATAAATGATAGGCAATGCTCAGTAATGTCATCAAATAGACTCACATATTGGCCAACCAATAGAAATAAATTACCAGATTTGATAGATTTCTTTGTAATCAGGAATTTATCATTAAACTACATGGAAATAGAAGGCTGTGAAGACCTGAGCTCTGATCATACTGCATTGATCCTCAATGTGGATGAAACCATGGTGATGAAAGAATTTAATTTGAGGCTAGTTAATAGGCAAAAAGACTGGTCAGCATTCCAAGAATTTTTGTGTGTGAAAATAGATTTTGAGCTAGAAATTACAAGCTGTGATCAGTTGGATTCTGAGGTTGAAAAGTTCACAAGGGACATCCAAGAAGCAGCCTGGGACAGCACTCCACATTCAATACAGAGAACAAGGTCTTCTGGTTCACATTATCCACATCACATATTGGAACTTATCCATGAGAAGAGGGAAGCAAGGAAAAAGTGGCAGTGAACAAGAGCACCAGTGGATAAAACACTTTTGAATTTTCTAGCTAAGAAACTGAAGGAATGTATCAGTAGCTATAAGAATGATATGATCAGTGAATATCTCAGAATCCTTGCTACAGATAAGAACTCTGATTATTCACTCTGGAAAGCTACAAAGTACTTGAAAAAACCCTCAGTTCAAGAAACACCTATCAAAACAATTAATGGTGAGTGGGCAAGGAATAACGAACAGAAAGCTGAACGTTTTGTAGAATACCTGTAAAGTGTCTTTCAACCTCATCAATTCCAAGGTGGTGTAGAAGATGATGAGATGGCAATATCACACGATATGAGAGAGATTCCAGCCTTAACAACAAATGAGCTGATAAGTATTATCAAGACAACCAGTTGTAAGAAAGCTCCAGGATATGATCTCATTAGGTACTGGTGAAGTTCTGAAAAACCTACCAGATAGAGCGTTGAAAAAACTCACAGCTCTCATAAATGCAGCTTTGAGGATGAAGTATGTGCCACTGTCATGGAAGATAGCTGAAGTCATCTGGTACCCAAGGCAGGTAAACCACCAAATGATGCATCATCTTATAGATCTATAATCTCTATTACCCATAATGGCCAAGATCTTCAAAAAAGTTTTGCTCTCCAGATTGAAACATGTGATAGAGAGTGGACAACTCATTCCTGATCATCAGTTTGGATTTAGAGGAAAACATTCAACAGTTCAGCAAGTCCATAGAATTACTCATGTTATTGAGAAGACTCTAGAAGAGAAAAAATATTGTGCTGCTATCTTTTTAGACGTCGCTCAGGCATTTGATAAGGTGTGGCATGTAGGTCTAATTAAGAAACTAAAAGATTCTTACCTCAGCAATATGCCTCATTGCTAAAATTTTACCTGTCAGACAGATTCTTCCAAGTGAAACAAGGTGATAGCTACTCAGGACACACCAATTAAAGCTGGAGTACCTCAAGGAAGTGTATTGGGCCCTACTCTGTACCTGCTCTACACCAGCGATCTTCCTGTGCCAGAAAATGACACTATTTGACACAACCTTTGCAGATGACACAGCTGTCTTAGCAGTTGGAGAAACTAATAAGGAAGCTACAAGTAAAGTGCAAGAAGCCATCAAGAAAATTGAGAAATGGACTACAACCTGGCGGATTAAGTTGAATGAAAGCAAGTCCACACATGTTGTCTTCACAAATAGGCATTATGTGTACATCCCAATAAGATTAAACAACAATGAAGTTCCGTTTGCAAATGAAGCTAAGTATTTTGGAATGACACTAGATGCAAAACTACGATGGAAGTCACACGTCAAAAAAAAAAAGAAAGAAGAACTGGATTTCAAATACTCGAAAATGTACTGGTTATTGGGGAGAATTCAAGCCTTTCAACCTACAATAAATTACTATTGTATAGACAAATTCTTCGACCTGTGTGGTTGTATGGCATCCAGCTGTTGGGCTGTGCAAGAAAAAGTGACATCAACACCAGAAATTCCAGAACAAGGTTTTGAGGAATGCTGTCAATGCTCCATACTTTTTCAGAAACTCGGATCTCCACAGGGACCTACAGATGGAAGAAATCGATGTGATGATCACAAAGGCTGCCATAAACCATGAAGAGACTACATAATCATCAGAACATCCAAGCTCTACACCTCATTGACAACTCTAATGCAGTGAGAAGACTGAAAAGGAAGAAGCCTACAGATCTCGTTTAAATGTAGTAAGAGTGATTTTGAAAGAAACAGTGCATGGGCATTGCTCACTTAGACTGTGAAGGAGTGAATACCCATTTAATGTCAAACTTTTATGTATTAATTTAAGCTAGAATTGAACTGTTCATTAACCAAAGTGTTAGATTGCAGTCAAATTACAATTAAAAAAATTCTTTTCTTTCTTCTTCTTCTTCTTCTTCTCATTCGCAATACTGCGAATAGATAGAGAATGGATAGATAAATAGACTATGAAAAAAAATATAATGAAGTTTCTCCTCCTTCATTCTCTTCTTCTTCATCTTCTTCTTCACCTTCTCTCTCTCTCTCTCTCTCTCTCTCTCTCTCTCTCTCCTTCCTCTTTATCATATCCTCTATCATAGCAGTCGAAAATTGAAACGTTCCTTGTTCATTCTTCTTGTCCATGATGATGTTTTTCAAAATGAAAGACTCGATGAGTTCTTTCATAATGAGACTTGAACTAACAAAATCGGTCGAGAAACCATGGAGGAGTTGAAACTCAAAAACAAGTTCGCCCATTCATTTAGAGATAGCCAACACGCACTACAAGCTTGTACATCTAGTTGCAGATTTAGAAGTATTCAATTTTCTCTCATTCAATCGAATTAATGAAATATTGAAACTGGAACGTTCTCATCCAGCCGAATCCCAAATGATAGAAAACTTTAAGAATTTTCCCAATCGACCGAAAACGTTGTTTGTTGCATTGAGCCGAAAGTGGTGAGAGTCCCAAACGACCGAAAGTGTTGAGAGTCCCAAACGACCGAAAGTGATGGGTTTCCCAAATGACAGAAAGTTTCTCTAGTTTGTCGCAAATGACAGAAAGCGTTCTGCCAATTGGGAAAAAAGTAGTTTTCGGCCGTTTGGGAAAATATAGCGTTTCGGTCGTTTGGAATTCAGTCAATTGGGAACCTACGGTTATAAGTAGTAAAACGTTCTTATAACACATGTTACATGTAACTAAAAGTTATAATTTTTCTTTGATCTTCACAGACTTCGTGCGGGAAAGGAAAAACTTGTTATAAAACACAAAGTTACATGTAATAAGTTATAACATTTTTGTTCAAGTTGTTATATATAACCAACGTTTTATAACAAAGTTACACAGTGTATATGTAGCTGAAGGAAAAACTTGTTATATACCTAACACGAAATTATGTTTTAAAACACGAAGTTACATGTAACAAATTACATGAATTTTTAACATTTTGTTAAATTTGTTATATAACCAAAGTTTTACAGTGTAAACGTAGCTTTAGTCATCTGTAGATGACTCTCTTCAATTAACAGAGTCTTATTCCATTGTGATTTTCATTTTTATTGCATTGCTTTTAACTCCTTTCTTAGAATTTTTCCAAGAATTATCAGAAGAATGATCTTGTTTCCATCTTATTATTAGACCTGCTCCAAGTCAGAGGACGCAAATATATATATTGAATATTCTATTCACTGGTGTTAATCTTTATTAAGGCTCTCTATAAATTATTACTCTCTAATTATATGCTATATAAACGTTTCTCAAAAGCTCAATACATATTGAGAAACATCAAACATTGATCAGTAGAAATTACTTTAGTGAAACTCTTTTTATCGAAAGCACATTTTCGAGACCTCTCTCTCTCCACTCATAGTAAAAAAGTGAAAACTCATCAGCTAGAAACTTTAATTTCATTTAAAAAAATAACTGCCTCTTTTATAACTATGAATAATTTAGCGATGTAACAATATGCAACCCTACTTCTAGCTGTTTATTCAATGAAATGATTCATACATTATTATTTCGAGCCTACTCGTTCTTGCATGAGCATTTATTTCAACTTATGTTTGTTTTGGCATGTTTCAGTTGTTTTCTTCTCACTAGCTTTTCTAAACTTATGAGTTGAGATTCTAAAAAAGACTGGTAAGTGGATTTTTTCATTTTTTCCATAGCTTGAAAAGAGACTTGGATTTTTTATAAATTTGATTCAATGTATGTTTACTTTTAAACGCATCATTTTCTTATTAATATTTTTATCATATTCTAATACTAATCATCAAAATACTACTAAAAGCTTCCAATTTCCTATTTATAGAAATTTAAAGTAATTGTCATCAAATCAATAACGAATAGAAGTCTATTGTGGAAGAAATATAAACTACTGTTGGGTGCTGTTGTTTTAAAACTGTCACAATCCTACTATTTATATACTAGTTACCCCCTGGGTTGAAGAACTCACTCATAAATTCTTGTATTATAATCTTTGAAACCAGCAAATTTCAATTATACAGAGTTGATGAAAATTATGAAAACAGCTAAATATTTCTTCTACAAGGATAATTTGACAGTGGGTTTCATTGGAGATCCTATCTGAAATGAAAAATTATTCTTCAAAAACTACTCTGTCGCTCCAACATCTTTGTCCCTCATATGAATCCTACTTCATTTTTTTAAATGAGAAGGTGGTCATGTGATACACATGATTTCGATACAGAGTTCCTAGAGAAAAAGAATGGGGAAAACTGCACATTGATATCTCAACCCGTATAAGTGAAAAAGGACGAAAGAGTGAGTCAATTTTGTTGTCCAACAAACTTGACCCGTAAAAAGGTTAGAAGAATACGTGTTCAAGATTTAAAGCCGATTGATCAATTCTCTCTCAAGTTATTGTAGAACATACAAACAGACTGACAACAACTTTTGCCTTCAGTAAGTCAAAAGTGGGGAATTCGCTAACGCTCGTTCAACTATATATATATATATATTAGAATTTCGGTCCCGGCAGAAGAATGACAGTCGTATTGCCTATTGACGGCTTAGATCATA
Organism: Nilaparvata lugens; assembly: GCF_014356525.2. Taxonomy (NCBI): domain Eukaryota; kingdom Metazoa; phylum Arthropoda; class Insecta; order Hemiptera; family Delphacidae; genus Nilaparvata; species Nilaparvata lugens. Next base: position 44,158,918 of record NC_052508.1, read on the forward strand.
AATATTCAGACGAGGTGTGATGCTCCCTCAAGGGACTCTCTACCAACAAAAAGCCGTACAAATTTACTTTTTCACTATATTTGAATGGTTTTGGATATGCAGAGTGCGCCAGAGAAACTTACTCATTCGAAAGGTCAATAAAAACAAAAGTACTTGAGTTATTGTTTTGGTATTTTTTTATCTTGAGAATGCAATATCCCTATTTTTTCATTTAGTCTTGAAAATGACATCGGATAAATGGTGACCCCCATTGCGCATACACTGATGAAGTCTATTTTAAAAATTTGTCTCCACTCTTTGGAGCATATCAAACGGTATTTTGACAATGGTCTCTTGAATGTTGTTTTTGAGGTGTGCTATGTTCCTTGGTCGATCGACATAAACCAGGGATTTCAAATAACCCCATAAAAAGAAATCACATGTAGTCAAATCTAGAGTGCGTGGTGGCCATTGGAGATGGGGCGGTCGGGGAAATGCTGTCGCACCAATTTCATTAAGGCTCGTGCTGTGTGTGCTGTAGCTCCATCTTGCTCAAACCACATGTTCCTCACGTTCATTTCTTCGAGTCTTGGATGAAAAATTCCTCGATCATGTTTCTGTAATGAGTTCCATTGGCAGTAACTGTGCGTGCATTTACTTCAAAAAACATAAGGACCAATCATTCCCATTACCGACATTGCACACCAGAAGGTAACTCCCTCGTAATTTAGTGGCTTCTGGTGAAGCTCACGCGGATCTACACAACTCCAATAACACATGTTTTGATTGTTGACGCAGCCGGAAATGTGGAAGTGAGCCTCGTCACTGAAAAAAAAAACGATCGCGTCTTCAGGCAGGCTGTCAATCAGCATTCCACATACACTTTGACGGGCAACAAAATCGCACCCAGTTAATTCTTGAATAGCAGCCAATTTATGGGGATGAAATTGGAGGTCTTCATGGAGTATTCTTCGAACAGTGGAGTCAGAAATTGCCAAATACCTAGCGCCTCAATGCAGGATGTTTTCTCACAGCTTGGCGTTGTTGTCATTTGAGATGAGTGTCAGAACTGGAAGTGTTAACGGTTGCCGGAATATCAGAGGCTGGGTTTTTTCCTTATTATTCATGATAGAGTAATTTTGATTGCAGATTCGTTCTCAGCGACCCCATGTTTAGCCAGAATGTTACCAATTTTTCTAATAATTTAAAATCATTATGAAAAGTCATTAATATGGTAGTACACCACGTTTCCGGAAACTTTTTACTGTTGACTGGAGTTATTATTGATTATAGGTAACACAAAAATCAAAACAATCGTGAGAAAGGAAACTGCTGATGAATGCGAATGATATCGCCACTCCATTGTTGTTTGTTTCGGCTGATTGGCTGAGCCTGGCTGGAGGAATCAAATAACTGACTGGACTGATCATTCGTCTGTCTGCTAGGCGGGACCATGCCGACCTTGTCTGGGTTGAAAGGCCACTGCGGCCGTTCGCTTTCCCAACAACGCTGCTATTATTTGCTGTCTTTGCGTGTAGTCTGAGTCAGCCAAGCAACCATCCTGCACTGCGGACCTAGGTGCATGTTTGCGAGCCGAACGCTGGGGAAAACGCACAACTGACTCACCCGAAATGAGCTAACCCACGACAGAATCGAATTACGGCCAGGAACGAGTCTGTGAGGAGGAATTTCAAATCAATCGCGGAAGGCACGTTGCGTTGCAGCAATTGAGCAACCATTAGAAAAGAAGCTCACAACTGCGAAGGCCCTCTGCTCTCTAGACCAGAGCATGATGGCTACTTACTTGTGGGAGGAACAAACTTAGGAACTCCCCAGTCCAGATACGCCCCCTTCTGCTCCACTACAACATCAATTCATCGCGCGGAATTTTTTTCAAATAATTAAGCTTCTCTGACGCACCTTGTAGTACTGGATAGATAGGGATATGTTGTTCGACGCATCATCACACCTGACCTACCAAACAAGTTAACTTGAAAATTTGCTTGAAGATTCCGAACTTACTAAGGATGGTTATAAGCATATCTTTTTAATGAATTAATCTCCAATTTTTATAATATTTAAATACGGTAATTAAGGTATATTTCGTATGTGAGGGTGTTTAACGCAATAGAAGAGAAAACAACCACCCAATATACGCATCTTCACAGTCATTATTTATTAAAAGTTTCAAGTGAACCAAGTTCTGTGAATTTTCAAGATTTGTGAATCATTAAATGAAAATAATAAATGTAATATTTGTACAGATTGAATGTGACGATCAGTGAACAGCAGGCCAGAAGTTACTCGAGGTTCGCGAGTGGAGTACACGCCAAGAGCGGTTCGGCGGAGAGACACGCTGAGATGCGGGAAATATGGAACCTGCTGCAGGACAGCGAGTACCTGTTGGCTGTTGTCTTCCACGACAAAGACATCTTCCCCAAGGTCATCGGCTCGTGTGGCCCTTACTTTGCTGTCGAGCATGTCAGTCCGGTCATGGTTGGAGATGCTAGTCAAGTAAGTTGGAGATTTATTGTTTTTAACAGTCCAGTGATTGTTTTATCAAGAGGCGGCCGATGTCAGCTCTGGAAGCCCATCCCATTAGCCAGGCAAGGGCTGAAAACGGGAACGCGCCAACTAGTCTCCCCGACAACTAGTCTCCCCGACAGTAAAGCTCCTTTTAAAACCACATTCGAGGGGATTTACTGACGGCGTCAACTGAGCTCCTGAGAGAGGAGCTTTACTGACGGGGAGACTAGTTGTCGTCAGCGACCGAGGAGCTTAGATGTCGTCTACGGTCCCGAAAACCAGTCCCCTCTGAACCAGTAGGGTATTTACTGTCGGGGAGACTAGTTGACGCTAGCGTGCAAGGAGCTTGGTTGTTGTTACCGAACCCGACATCCAAGCTCCTCGCTTGCTCTGAGTGCCGGAGTTTTCGCGAGTAAACTGACATAATTATATATTTCATGCACTAACTCTATGGATTTCCTGAAATTACGTCTGCTTTTCCCAGTCATTCATCGCTTTTTTAAGAGTTGTATAACATTTTTCAAGAACCAATAGTTCAAACTTCATAATGAGGTTCAGCTTAGGTATTGGTTCATATTTTTATGTTTTTATCCAAGAGCCACATTTCAAAACAACAAGCGAGTGAAGCAACTTCAAAATACTCTTTTGACTGATATGATGTACAAGAGGAATCTGTTCCAATGGGATTTACAGGCGAACGAAGCGAGTCCCATTGACACTGCCGGGGTCCAGGGGTCATGGAATCACAGGCAGTGGCGGATCAAGGAGGATCCAGCAGCAATAATATAAAAAATTGAAGTTAATTGAAAAATCTCAAAGTACAATACTCTAGGTTTTATCGAAACTATTTGATACTAGTCGGCAGGCTCGCTTCGCTCGTCTGCATTTTTCATATGGGCATGCTTCTTTCCATCAAACAGTCAAAAGAGACTTTTAGGAACCGTTTGATTCGAATTAAGTAGTGCAGGATGGAAAAAATCGTGTTTCTATTGGAATGAATAAATATTTCTCTGTAGAGACTTTGTTAGGATATTATGAAAATTATTGTTTTCAGTTCAGGCCTTTTAAATTTGAGATAGGAATGACGTGGTTAACTTACAAAACATTCATATCAAACCCTCTCAAGAATGAATTTTCCGAAGAAATATGCATAGAAAACTAAATGAAAAACTGGAGATAAGAATCTCTCTAACTTATCACCGCCATTACCTCAAGTTTACACTTTCAAATTCAGTTGTTCCTGAGCCGCCTGGAAAAACAACTTACTCTGAACCTAAAAAAATATTACACGGACCTGTGGAACAGATGTAAACAATTTCTGTTCATAAAATTATAAAAAAACGAAAAATATAAAAAAACTTGGAAAACGCCAGCTTTGAGCGTATCTTCGGTGAAATATTGGGCACCTCTCAACATAGTAGTTTTAGACCCTAGCTGACATTTGTTCACCCTGTGAACATCTTTGTACCTAATTTGAAAAAGCTGACAAAAAAAAGAAAAACACTTATTTCGGGCCTAGGTTTGACGTTATTCCACAGTTCTTCTAATAGAACATTTTTTACACCTAAGGCCCATGTTATACGAGCGCTAATTCCGCGGCGTTAACGCGGCGCTGGTAGCGCTGAACCAAGTTACACACAGCGTTGTTAGCGTGCACTATGGAAGTAACATTGCTAACTCAAGTTATCAGCGCTCGTATAACATGGACCTTGAGGTGTGTACAGATTTACGCGCCGCGAACACGTGCAATTCATTTTTCAACAGCTGATGCCAAGCTTTTTATATCTGTATCTTACCGTTTCTTTACGAATACAGATATAATCAGCTGATGGAAAGTGGATTGGTCGTGTTTGCAGTGCGTGAATCTGTACGCACCTGTTTACAAAGTTTGAACATTTTCTGTCTATTACTTCTTTTTAAAACTGAGAAAATGCAGAAATATTCTTAAACGCTGGAAAACCCGCTTATTTTAGGTGTATCTTTCGCGTTATTCCAAAGTCCTCTTACTACAACATTCTTACACCCTAGCTGAGCTTCTCCACTAAATTTGGATATTTTTGCTTATATATATATATATATCCCATCCACCTGAGGGCTATTCCCAAGGTGCGTCCACTGAGCGATCCATAGTTCAGAATAACAATAAGGATAGGCAGACGCTAAGAATGGGAGGACTTCTTTTCTTTTCTTTTCTTTATCCGGCGCTACAGCCCTAGGTGAGCTCTGGCCTCCTTCACAACACACCTCCATTCTTCCCTGTTCATGGCTCTTTCCTTCCATCCTCTTACCCCCATCTTTCTCAGGTCATCCATCACTTGGTCCACCCACCTGTTCCTTGGCCTACCTTTCTTTCTTCTGCTGTGCAACTTGCTATTAAAAACTATTTTCGGCATTCTAGCCTCACTCATCCTCATCACATGCCCCAACCACCTTATTCTTTGGGCTTTAATGAAGCGTAGCCTACTATATTTTTTCCTTTTATTAATGCTTCTATTTCCTCATTTTTTTTATTCGTCATTGCTGCTCATTAAACTGAACGGGACCGTAAATTCTTCTTAGTATGGATCTTTCAAAGATTTTTAACGCATTTTCGTCAGCCATATTCATCACCCAAGTTTCTGCCGCATATGTTGCCACTGGACGCACCAATGTTTTATATATTGTTATCTTGGTGCTCCTGCCGACCAACTTACTTTTAAATAATCTAACATTGGCATAGTAGGCCCTATTAGCTGCTTGAATCCTTTCTTTTATATAAGCATTATTACCTGTGGCATTTATTGGGCATCCTAGATACTTGAAGTTCTCTACAGTGGGAGGACTGGGATGTCATTAATCATCAGGAACTGTGACAGAGGAAGACTAAATTGGTAGTGTCGTATGTATACTTGCAATACAATATATTGATGATAATGATTGAATCAGGACTTCAGAACCCACCACCTTCCATAAAAACGAATCATTTGTTGTTCAATAATAATTTTATCCAATGAACTGTTATCAATTTTACAAACTGTTCTCAAAAGTCTGTGCAACTGACTAACATTTTACTGGTGACAATAGAAAAAATAGATTTGGGTACTATTACTGGTGATAGTAAAAAAACTCCTTAAGGCTGTGCAAAGGCTAAAAATAAACTCTCCACTGGTGATATTTTTCAAAGTTTTTCGATTTGTATATCATCAAGCTATCAAAATGAAAAAGTTTTCATAAGAAAACATTTTTTTCCATATTTTTTTCTCTTAATTTTCGAGATATGAGAGCTTAAAGTTTAAATTTTTGGCATATAACATTTCAAATTCGGTAAGATATAAATCCATGAAATTTAGAGGATATTGTTGATCTTATATACTTATATATCTTATATACTTCATGGCATTGTCCATCGTTTCCATGGTATCAAGTAAAACAGAAATTTCCTGAAAATATAGATTTCTGAGAAAGTTATTCAATTTACAAAAAATGCTCAACTTGAAAATAATCAAATCGAAAAACTTTGAAAAATATCACCAGTAGAAAGTTTAATTTCAACCTTTGCACAGCCTTAGGGTGTGAATTTAAGGAAAAGCTATTCCATTTCCTAAAAATGACTGAATAACTAAATTCCAGTTATTTATTGACGATTGTAGATTGGCATAAAATTAAAATATTTGTGATTGCTTGTGAATGTAGATTGCTTTAGATGTGAAGTTGATCTTAAATCTTGATATATGTGAGACACTTTATAACTTATATCTATTTGCAGTAGTGTTACTCATTCACTTGAAGAAATGCAGATGATTGATAGAACTTGTTGGAATTGTAAATTTTTATATATAGATATATTATAGGCTATAATGAAGATGAATTTGAACTGTTCGAAGCAGAAAGCTATTCGATCTTTGCTCAACAATTATTACTGATTCCTTTTTATGGAAGGTGATAGGTACTGATTCAATCATTATCAATGTATTGCGAGTATACACATACGCTTGTGGCCAGCCTCCGTCACTGTCCCTGATGATGAATGACACTCAAGACCTCCCATTAATAGCGTCTGCCTATCCTCATTGTTATTCTGAACAATGGATCGCTCAGCGGACTGCTAACCCCCAAAATCGCTCATCGGAAATTGCTCATCGTACGTAACCATTCCAACCTCCACACCTCTCAGCACGGTAAAGCTGCATGCGGTACTTTTTTTTAGAAATTAAGCTTTGTTGAATATAAAGTATTCAAAATCAACGAGGAATTGAGGTTCATGATGGAAATTGTGTAACATTCGCTACCTAAGTGTAAAAACAAAGTAGTACTGTATAGTACGGTACGTCTGTGAAGTTGGCCGAAATGATAACAGCCGATCAAATAAAATTGCTAATAATCGTTGGTTCAGGTTTGTTTTTGCAAATTTAGGATTTTTTTGACGATTGTTGAGGCTTCTAGATACTAGATTTTGTAGTTACAATTACTGCCAACCAACTTCACACCAGCCGACAAGTTTTGCTAAAAATTGTTGAAAATAATATACATCATTAGTTTAGCTAACGCTTTAGGTTTATTTTGACAAATGTGACGTTTGTTCGGATTTCTAGGTTTTAGATTTGAGAGTTAGAATTATTACTGCCAACCAACTTCACACCAGCCCTAAGATTCAAATCAAATCAAATCAAATTTATTTGTTTCCAACATTTACAGTATAAACAATATATAAAAAGATATAATTGAAACAACACTCACATGGACACGCAGGTCTGTTTGTGAGTTGTTTGAGTTCGTAATTACATTATTTAAATTATTATAACTTGAGAGAAATTCCTGGAAAATTAGATTTGGCTAGGTACATTGTATTGAAATGAAAAGAATAACTTAAATAAAGAAGTAAATTGAATTATGATATGTTAGATAATAGAAATTATTATTCAATCATAGAAATATTGTAGCACAACTACACACATACAACTCACACATACAGGGAGGGGGAAGACAGCCACACACACACCACACACATACATACACACACACCAACATTCTAAAATGGCTGTTAAATGCATTTAAATTCATTGGTTGATTACGGATGGAGGTAGAGAAGATGAAAATTGGAAGCTCAAAATAATGAATATATAGAGGAATAAAATTTGTATAGAATATAGGTCTACAGTAGAATAATTTGAAGCGTAAGCCTGGAGTTTAACCAACCGCGTTTGCGCGCAGCGGGGCTAGACGTACGCAGATCTCAAAATCAGATCACATTCGTCGTTATTTAGGGCAGATAACCACCCCCGCAATACTCTTTTGTATTGGTATATTGAGCATTCCCCCGGCTGACTAACAAACAAAGGTGCATTCCGCAGAATTACGTGAACCAGATATGTCACATTTCTGTCGCAGACAGATCTCATATTACGTGAAACACCAGAATGATGGAGATATGAGCCGCGGGTCAGGTAATTGTGTTGAGAGGAATTATTGAAAACAATCTTATTTTTAAATGCATAGGTCATAACAGATTTGATGAAAAGTTTTTTTATAGTGAGAACATTGAAGAAATTGAACAAGAGATCTGATGAATAAGTCCTTTCCAGACCTAGTCCAGCCTTGATAATTGCTTTCTGAGTTATAGATAATTCTTTAATGTATACATCACATGCACCGCCCCATGCAATAATACCGTATGACATGATGGACTGAGCAAATGAAAAATATACCATTCTTAATTCTTTAACATTGAGGATACCATGTAATTTAGAGAAAACGAAGATCAACTTTCTCAACTTATTTTTCAAGTAGGCTATGTGCTGCATCCAACTCAGTCTATTATCAAAAATGATACCCAGATATTTCATTTCATTTACAGACTCAATTGACCTGCAGTCACATTCAACATCCCACTCACGACCACACATGTGAAGTTTAAGATCCAACTGGGGAGGTGGGGCACATTTTTTGTGAAGAAAAATAGGCATGACTTTGGTTTTACTAATATTCATACTAAGGATATTGCTATCAAACCACTTTTTCAGTCTCACTACACCACTATTTGCGGTCCTGTACACTTCTCTCCAGCTATCCCCCTCAAAATACACAGCAGTGTCGTCAGCAAATAACAAAATTTTCCCCATAATATTGCTTTCAATTATGTCATTAATGTACAGGAGAAATAGAACCGGACCAAGGGTACTACCCTGGACTACTCCATAGTCTATTCCCTGGACATTACTATATGTATTGTTGATACTCACAATCTGTTTACGCTCAGACAAGTAGCTATTGAAGGTTTGACTGGAGATAATAAGAGAGATATAGACTGATTAAATGTTTTTATTAAGGGCGGATTAAGGACTCCAGACCCTGGAGATGAATTAAATTCGGAAAAAGATATAATTTTTTTTTTTTTTAATTTATGTTCGCAGTGATGGAAGTGACATCAACAAGCTTTCCTTCTAATAATCGAATTCATAGAATGTGTACAACAGTATCTGTGATTGTACTACTTCCCCGCCCGCTTCAAGATTGTTTTAATCGGTCCATTTGGGTATTGGTAAGAGTAATCTATGGTTTCCCACCAAAATTTCTGAAGGCATAACTTTTGGCAGCCTGAAAACCAAGAGATTTTGGTACTTTTTTCAGTTTTTTCACGATATCTCCAAAACCAATCGTTCAATCGATATTTTTGATCTATTCTTTTTTGAAGAGCATTTAATTATCTACAATTCTCATCCCCTAAATGTTTTTCTATCTCCAATAGGAAGCGAGTTATAGCTCGTTGAAAATTGTTAATTTTTTTCAACTTTGCGAAAAATCGCTAAATCCATGTTTTTTCCTTTTCACTTCTTATAAAGTGATATGTGGTATTTTTTTATCGTAATTAGAGTATTACCAAGTTGTCAATACAATCACTAATGATACAGTTGGAACAAAAAAGGTATATTTTAGGGTGGTGATTTAATTTATGAGACGCATGATTTGGCGCTAACTTCTTTTGGGTGAATTCAGACCAACTGATTGCTAAAAACGGTCATTGTTGGGAATAAAAAGTGCACGTTATATAGTGTTATAGTGTGAAAATTATAAAGTACATTCACTAGAGTAGATTTCATAAAAATAGTCCAGTTGAGGATGAAACAGCAGAGTGCCTCCTCAACACCCCCCCCCCCAACCTTCACCCAAAACACCAAACGATGTTAACAATACATCAGGTTAAAATATGAAATATGAATGTACTTTTATGTATAATCAGCTGATTTGGCAACGTTGCATCAACTCTTACTGGACTATAAAATCACTCTTAGGTAATTAGTCCCTACTCCAGTAAAAACTATTAAATCTACTCTAGTGGTTACTCCAGTTTTGAGGAAGTCATACCTATTATAGCTGCCTCCGTGGACGTTTGGATGGGCTAGGTTGTTTGTCGTTTATCTCCTGGTGCTCTGGTGCTTTGCCGGCCTCATTGTCATCATTATTTTCAGGGTTGCCAGAGTCCGTGGACAGGTCATCTTCATTCTCAAGGTTTGCCACCACCATATTTTCGCAGTTTACCCATCACAATTTTTGCAGATGGGTAAACATTTCAGACCTGCTTCCATGCATGTATATGCATATACCTACTGCATCCAGTCTTACATTAGCACACAATGTGCTGAAGAGACTCTGGTGCAGGCTGATGTTGTGTCACAACCACTTATGGTGTAAATGAGTATGTGGCTGTGGTTGTACTTGTAGGATTGTGGTGAAATAGCATAAAAATTATTATTGTTGATTTAGCAGGCATTTCATCACCATTTCGATGAATTCTAGAAGTTCATATAACTTTCTGTGTAATTTATAGTAAAATAACTTTTTTCTCATTTATTATTGAAATCTAGGATCCAAGCAAAAATACTATGTTATCTATTTGAATGAATCAATCTCATCTGATCTTTAACCTCACACATCATCCCTCTTCTGCAATCTTCCTCTGGGAACCCCAAATGACAACTGACTTGGCTCCTTTACAATAAAAAACTAACTCATTTTTCATGCATTGAGATTGTCACTGACCTTATGAGCAACGTTATATCACCATTACCACGATAAATTAATACCATAGACGACAAAAGAAGTAAAAATGAAACGTGAATTTAGCAATTTCTCTCAAAATTATCAATTTTCGACAAGATATAACTCATTTCCTATTGGAGATAGACGATATACCTAAAAGTGAGTTTATAGTCCTGTGAGAGTTGATGCAACGTTGCCAAATCAGCTGATTATAAATAAAAGTACATTTATATTTCATATTTTAACCTGATGAATTGTTTACGTCGTTTGGTGTTTTGGGTGAGGGTGGGAGGGGGGGGGGGTGTTGAGGAGGCACTCAACTGTTTCATCCTCAACTGGACTATTTTTATGAAATCTACTCTAGTGAATGTACTTTATAATTTTCACACTATAACACTATATAACGTGCACTTTTTATTCCCAACAATGACCGTTTTTAGCAATTAGTTGGTCTGAATTCACCCAAAAGAAGTTAGCGCCAAATCATGCGTCTCATAAATTAAATCACCACCCTAAAATATAACTTTTTTGTTCCAACTCTATCATTAGTGATTGTATTGACAACTTAGTAATACTCTAATTACGATAAAAAATACCACATATCACTTTATAAGAAGTGAAAAGGAAAAAACATGGATTTAGCGATTTTTCGCAAAGTTGAAAAAAATTAACAATTTTCAACGAGCTATAACTAGCTTCCTATTGGAGATAGAAAAACATTTAGGAGATGAAAATTGTAGATAATTAAATGCTCTTCAAAAAAGAATAGAACAATAATATCGATTGAACGATTGGTTTTGGAGATATCGTGAAAAAATGGTTTTCAGGCTGCCAAAATTTTGGTGGGAAACCATAGATTACTCTTACTTATACCCAAAAAGTAGAAGGGTACCTATTGGTGATTTTTTTTGTGGGAAGAGTAGGATACTTTATTTCTGGGTTTCTCCATTTTAGGCGATCCTCTCACTTTATAAGAGTTATATACACAATACTTGGGAGTCAAATATTAATAACTTAGCCAACGAGATTAAGTAATACCGCACTCTCGTAGAAAAAAAATGAAGACTAATTTTGTAGAAACATCATCACCTATCTGGGAATATTGACAAACCAAAACTCTTGACTGTTATTTTTAGTAGAGGAATGCTACTAATAATAGACAATAGTGGAATAATGCATTTTCTTCTGCTGTCTTCCTAGCTCTGACATTCCGCTATTCAAGGGTTGGTTAGGCTATATATTTAGGGAGTGCAATCAATATACCTGTATCGGACTATCCTTCAGTAGGGCGATCTCTGGCACAAGTGGTGAACTTCCAGCAAAGAACTTTGGAAAGGAAGTACATTGTATTTTGTTAATACTTTGAATACTTCATTTCACTGGTATTTCCAATTAAGATATCAATTATTTCTATCACAATTTTGACTGTCAAAGAATTGATCTCTAATTCCTTTTTTGTTTGAAGGAGATCGTATAAAATAAAATGAGTTAATTTGGCTCTTTTTCTTATGGGAAACTGAAATTTTATTTCATAAATCTAAGAATAATCCATTGGTTGAGAGATTTGAATTTCTTATATACATCTATGTTTTATTCATTTATTCATTATAACTGTTGAATTTTTTTTATACAAGCCTTCTTTAAGCAGAGATGGAAACATTTTTCTAAAAATCTCCATGTATAAGCACCGCTTGGTTTCTTCTTCACCAAAGCCAAGTCCGATGCTCTCTTAACATGGCCACACTTTAAACAACTTGGGCTTCCAACACTTTCATCTATTTATATAAATCAATTATCAGTTAATGTGAAAATTAATTATAACAAGTTTCAATTATGTAATGACAACCACGAATACAACACTCGTAATAGAAACATAATTGCCTTCCCAATTCATCGTCGCACAGCATTTGAGAGAACTCCCTTTTATTCTGGGAAGAGATATTTGAATAAACTTCCAGCAGACATAAGAAACATAGAGTCAGTGCAACCATTCAAAAAAAAAAAAAAAAAAAAAAACAGGAGAATATTCATTGAGAAAACGATTAACAGTGCTACCGTACCGAATTTCAATTTTAATCGATTTGAATAACGACACATTTTTCTGATTATTTTTCTAATTTAGACTAATTTACTAATATCCAATACGTTAGTACACATTGATAGGCTACATAGATTTAATTAGAGAGTAGATTTTTTGACTTTGTAAATAGATTATTCTTATCTACAATATTTAGTTATAGGATAGCTATAGGGATAATTTATTATTAGATTATTCTGACATGCCACCTGTCATTTGAGTGAAACTCAAACTTTGACGTTCTTGTGATAATTTAAAAAAAACAATATTTCTTTTTTCATTTAATCATAATAATTATCGAAAAAATACGTATTTGCATGATTAATAATGATGTTTCATTATTGAGATGATCTATTCTGGTAGCTTGTCATATTTATGCACAGTCAGCAAACAATTTGGTAACGTTTTGGAAAAGAATGGAGCTTTTGGCTTTGTCCAATGACAGATGCTGGCTTTTTAACCTCAGTCTCATTATAGTCAAGGTATTTCTGAGTAGAATATATTATATTTTTTCTGTTACAGAGTCTGATAGAAGATGGCGTAACTGTGTAGTATGAATATATTTGTGATTCATTCGTTAATTGTCACTCATTATAATTTTAAACGTTCATTGAATGAGGAAAAGTTACATTGAGCAAACCTTGATAAGGTACCATTCACATATCGTATTTTATATTGTAGTATCATAGAGAAAGGATTACATAAGAATATATCTCATGGTATAGGTCGTTCATGTTCCAAATTTCAAGCAGTTTTTTTTTTGTAAACTCAAGCCGATTACTGTGGACTACTGTCTATTATTAATGTTTTGGCTGGGTGAGAGTGTAAGAACGGCACAGTATGAAAGACTATCAGCGTCACATGGCTTCACGAAAAATAACTATTAGGACTATCGGCTTGAGAGCAGTGAAATTTGGAACATAAATGCTCTAGTATTCCATGGGATATTTTCTTACTCTAACCTTTATTTAGAGTGGTATCTGAGTTGTTAGCTGTTTGCAGAGCCTGTCAGAGGAGGGCGGCCATGCGAGCTGGGCGAAGCGCGTGCACCTGGCCGTGCTGATCCTAGACCTCCTGTCCGACCTGGACCTGGTGGTGACGGGAGGTCTGCACCTGTGCGACGTGAAGCCGGCGCACTTTGGCCTGTCGACTCGCACCGGTAAGCTGCAGTTCGTCGACTTGGACTCTGTGCTGCCTCACGCGGTGCTCGTCGACTCGGCCCTCGTGAGTGGCGGCGCCTGTCGTGTGGATGCCGACTGCGGCCTCTTCGACTGTCGCGCGCACTGCGACATCACTCGCGGCAAGTGTCTACCCGGCATCGCCAACAACAACCTACAGGTAACACTCACAGATCTCATCAAAATGAACATAACTACTAACAAATATAATCTTTTTGGACTCAGGGGACCTCGAATCTTCCTTACCTTTGGTAGTTGGTAGAGCAAGGGAAGTAAAATGTAGTTTATACAACAGTTTTATAAGGACGAGTTAGATTTAGAATTAAGTCGCAAGCGAGCAAGAGTAGCAAGCGAACGCTTGTCTTAAACATCTCACAAGTACTTTAAAGACCATATAAAACTGTTATATACACTACTTTTATCTACGATCACTTGAACAAAGTACACTACTGTATCAAATTGCTGACTTGTTAGGTTAGAAATCATCCAATTAGCATGAAAAATGATTGAAAGAAAATTATGTAAATAGCTATTTTATTCATTAAATAACTTGTTAACTCATTATCACAGATAATGAGAATAACGGTTACCATACGTACAAGTCTTCACTAGCCAGCCTTCTCGTGACTGAACCATCTTTAGTACACACAACAAAAAATGGTGCTACTCACATTCACTGCAGATGTCCCTAGTAGCTTGCAATGATTTTCTGCTAACTGCAGATGAAACTAGAGGAGATCAGATCAGTAGCATTCTTGAGGCAATAAATTTCTGTTTTTGAAGAACAGTATTAATTTATCTGGTAATTGTTACAGTAACAGTTACTTTAAAAAGTATCTGTAGTTCACTCGATTCATAGCGAGAGAAACATCACTACTGTATAATCATACTATAATGAGCTTCACCTCAAACTTCAGATATTCCCTGTAACCTATCCCCTAATGCTTCCCATTTAACCAATCTAGACCGTTAAAAGTGAATTCCACTATGCGCTTCCTAGTCATCTAGATTCAATTCAAATAGTTTATTCTCTCATGTACAAGCTATTCACAAATTTATTTTCGATTTGTGTTAAAGGTTGTTTGCGAGAAAATCTTCCTTGGCTGGCAGATATCGGGTCCGCTCATAATGCCCGGTCTGTTGAATTCGCAGCACACGCCGACACAGCTGTCCTCGCTGTTGCGCCAATGCGCCGACCCTGACCCCTCCCCTCATCCCTCGGTCCACCAACGACTCACCACAACTCTCGCCGAAATTGACAAAATGCTCTCTGCTACCAACTATGACTACTACGATGCTGCTAAAATGTAATCCATCCTCAATAAACGTGAATATATTTATTCTAATCAGTTGTTATGATTATCTAACTATCTACCTTGAGTTCGATTTAGAACAATATTTTGAGAATTCTCTTGATTATTTATTTACGATACAAATGTCACTGATGTTATAAAATTGTTAGATTGTTATAAATTGTTAGAATTGTTAAAATTGTTAGCTTTTGTCATGGAATCGAGAAAGGTTGTTGAAAGGAGAAGCTAATACTAACAAAATTGATCATGGCTGATATCGATGAAATCCTTACATCACTGGAAACTGATAACTTCACTCCAGAAATCGATGACTACATTAATTTTGTTCCTTCCATAAATGGAAAAAATGTTGAATTTTTAAATATTTTTTCAACTAATATCCGTAGCCTCCATGCAAATTTCAACCAGCTCATTTGTTGTATAAACAGCTTAAAAACTGATATACATGTAATTGTTCTAACCGAAACTTGGCATACCGAGAACATGCCATTCACTTACAAGATCTCAGGTTTCACCGAAGTAAATAAATGCTCAAAGATGAACAAATGCGACGGTCTGCGCATTTATGTTAGAGATAATATTGATGTCTGTGAGATTGCCTGTAACATAGTTGATGCCAACTCTTTGTGCTTGGAATTGAAAATGTCGGATGAAAAAATTTTTAGAATTATAGGAATTTATAGATCACCTAGAAATCAAAACACTGAGAATTTTATCAGCAGTCTAAATAACTTCCTCGATAATATACCTAATTCAATAACTGTTTGCATGGTTGGTGATATAAATATTAATATTCAATCAACTAGCACACAGGTTCAGGAATACCTGCATATTTTACTGAGCAGAGGTTATAAGTCTTATATAAATGGGAGTACTAGAGTCTCGACCACAACTGAATCGTGCATAGATCACATATTTTTCAAAAATAACAGCAAATTCAACTATATTTTTGGAAATATTTTCAAAACAACAATAACTGATCATTATTCTGTACTATTACACTTGGGTAATGAGAAAAATCCTGAAACCACTTCACATAGAAACAGGCCTACAAATAACGTTAAAATTGCATACAACTACAAACTAATTGCTGAAAAATCGGAAAAAGAAAATTGGAATACTATTTTTGGAAATGATGATACTATAGATACCCTAGTTGACAATTTTGTGGATCGTATAAATGGTTTTATGGATTCAAGTAAAACTGAGAAGTATATTCCTCGCCGAAAGCGTCCCTTAAAACCTTGGATTACGGACGGAATAATAAGATCAATTATTATACGGGATAAAATGCATGATAAAATAAGAAAAGGCCCTGCAGATGCTGATTCGATAAATACATACAGAGTTTATCGTAATACATTGAATAGGCTCATAAGTGAGGCGAAGGATAACTATTATAGGGATAAAATAGAACAATGTAACACCAATAGTTCAAAGCTTTGGAGGTGTATTAATGAGGCTATCGGGGAGGGGAAGAAAGAGTGTTGTAAAATTGGAGTTGATGCCAAGAGGTTGAATGACTTTTTCACCAATGTTGGGGAGAGACAGGCTAAAACTATAAACAATGATCCCACAAGCTCTCCAAATTTCAATTTCAACAACGATGTAATTGAAACTCCTCTACCGAATTCCTTCTTTATGAGACCGACAAACTTCAATGAAGTTCAAGCGACAATAAAAGAGCTGAAAAATAACTGCACCCCAGGCTTGGATAATCTCAATAACACAGTACTCAAACATATAAGCCACACTATTTCACAGCCGCTTTCCGTGATTTTCAACAAATGCTTTGAACAAGGCTACTTCCCTAAACATTTCAAAACCGCCAAGATAAAACCTTTATTCAAGCAAGGAGATCCCTTGGACCCAAGTAACTACAGACCAATCAGCCTTATTAGTAATCTAGCAAAAATCATGGAGAAAATTATAAAGAAGAGATTAGTTGTGTATTTGAACAAGCATAAAATAATAGATAAGAATCAATTTGGATTCCAGACTGCGAAAAGTACCGAAGATGCGTTAATTGAATTTTCTAATACTGTTTCACAAAACTTGAATTCCAATTACAAATCTATAGCAGTTTTCCTGGATATTAAAAAGCCTTTGATACTATACCACATAGTTTTCTTTACAATAAACTCGAAAGATATGGCTTTAGGGGAATATTTCTAGAACTCATAAAGAGCTACTTGAGAGATAGAACCCAGTCTTTAACAATCGACGGACTTACTGATGTCTCCAAAATGACCTCCTACGGTTTGCCTCAGGGAACGGTACTATCACCAATCCTCTTTATATTATATGTCAATGACTTATTAAAGCTGAAATTAAAAAACGCCACAACTATATCATTCGCAGATGACACTGCAGCTATTTTCCATGGGGAATCTTGGACTGGGGTACATGAAATTGCAGAACAGAACTGTTTGCTCATAAAAAATTGGTTGGACAGAAACACCCTGAGCCTGAACATTGAAAAAACCAATTACATCACCTTCGCATTCAATACAACTGGTAAACCTGATGAGAATTTAAATCTGAAACTCCACTCAAACTGCAACAATAACTGCACCTGCCCTACTATAAAAAGAGTCAAAAGTACCAAATATCTAGGTGTCCAAATAGATGAAAATTTGAAGTGGGACATACACATAAAATTTATTTGCAGAAGAATGAGATATCTATCCTATAAATTCTACGAAGCAAAAAAAATTCTGAACTCAAAACATCTAAAAATGGTTTACTTTGCACTGGTCCAGTCCATAATTCAGTATGGTATATCCGTATGGGGGGCTGTTATAATTCTCACTTAGAAGAGCTTTTCATAATTCAAAAATCAATAATCAAAACAATTTTAAATAAACCCAGACTTTACCCAACCGACTTGACTTTCAAAGAGTTTAATGTGTTAACAGTTAGGCAGTTGTACGTAATAAATGTAGCGAAATATATAATCAAACATAAAGCTAATTTTCCTTGCACAAATAACACAATCAATAACCTGTACAATCTGAGACCCTCCTCAAATAAGTATCTTATGTACAATACAAACATTGAAACCATCAGAAGACAACTAATATATTTAAGCACTAAATTGATAAATAAAATTCCTGAAGAATATATCTGCTGCGCAAAATTGACTAAAAAAATAAAAAATGATATTAGTATTTGGATTAAAACGAACTATTTTTTCTACCTGTAAATAAAACAAAGTAAAAGAGGAACTTAGTGTTTTTGTGTGCTCACTTACCAATCTAGTGTGGACCTTTTTATTTATTTTTCTTTATTAAATTAACTATCCTATCATCCCACCTCACCTTTTTTCCTAATCCTTTATTTTCCCTCTCAAGGATTGAAAGCCTTCCTAGTACATGGGTAACCATAGTTGGAAGAGCTTCAATCCCACCCCTTTACACCAAATTCTGAATTAGCATCTTGTACGGACATTTTTGTTTTTTTTTTGTACTAATTTTGCTAGTTGTTTATTCTTGTTGTAATTTAATATTACTTGTATTTTATGTATGTGTGTAAAGGAAAATAAATTGAAATTGAATTGAAATTGAAAATAATAAGGTAGTACTTTTTCTTCCAAATTTACGTGATTACACAGTCCTAGATGAGGTTAGTCTTTCACGTGTACAATTTCTATACAATTATTACAAACTGAAATGCTCTCTGCCTACTACTGGGAGTACTTTATTGATGGTTTGAACGAATGAATCTCAATAAATTCAACTATTTCTTTGAATGCATCGCCATTGATGATCTAACTTTCAACTATAGCCTTTAGAAATTCTTGGCCGAAACTAGCGTACGCTTTTCAGCTGATGGAAAAGTCACTGGTTCAGTCCATGAAGAATTTCTAGTAGGCTATGTTTCAACATAGACTAGCCATATACTATGTGCTATGAATGTGCTTCCACCTACAGTTCGACGAACAACAATGATTCATTTATTAGTTTCTTTTAATAATCACCAACTGCAAATGCAACACCACTACAAATGTTGATACAATATCCGCGAATTATATCCAGCCAATATATACAGGGTGTTTACCAACTGCCTACCAATACTCTAGGGCATTGTTTCTGGGTAAAAAACATATCTAAATATCATATTTCATTTCATTTTTTTTTCGTTTCATTTTTTCATCCCACTGACCACCTATGAAAGGGGTATAAGGATTTGTCAATTATAATCTAAGTCGTCAATCTTTGCATTCTATAATGCAAAAAGAATTCCTCACTGGAGTAAGGACAAACCTGCAACTCCTCTCTCACCTTAATTCTGAACTTTTCACCTGTAAGAGCTTTTATGCGTGTTGGCAATGAATTATAAAGCCGAATTCCTGCACTCTTTACCCCCCTCTCATACATACCAGTTCGATGAATGCTCTGAGGTTTTGTCTAAATCTGGTATTGTATGAGTGGAACAACTCTCCTGTATTGAACCTATCTTTATTCCTATCAATAAAACAAAGAGCCTCTAAAATATATACACCTGGTAGTGGGAGAATCTTTAACTCTTTGAAATAATCTCTACAACTTGCTCTAATAGATTCACCCACCATCACTCTAACTGCCCACTTTTGAATCCTAAATATATGTATTGCATGAGTTGAATTGCCCCAAAATATAACACCGTATGAAAGAAGAGAATGGAACACAGTAAAATAAACACTTCTAAGCGTTCCTGCATCCAGCAATTTCTTCACGGTTCTTAGAACAAATACTGCTGAGTTTAGTTTGCTTTTTAGCTGGTCTAAATGAGGTCGCCAGGAGAGTTCAGAGTCCAGCACTACTCCAAGTACCTTTGCCTCGTTTGATGAACCTATGTTTCCATCTCTCGTATCCAATACTGCTTCCCGAGCCGTCCTGAATGGAATCTGCATAGTCTTATTGTAATTTAGTACCAACATATTTGAGGCCAGCCATTCTTCTAGTTTCTGAAGAGCTCTTCTACTTTCAGATTCCATATCATGCTGACTGTTACTTTTCAATAAAATACTTACATCATCAGCGTATAAAACACAGTGTGCTGGCTCAAGGTGTGGTGGCAAGTCGTTAATATATAGAAGGAAAAGCAAAGGACCAAGGACTGATCCCTGAGGGACCCCACTCCTCGCCTGTAACCATTCCGACTGATACACAAAAGAGTGAGACTGTATTTCCACCCGCTGATGTCTCTCATCAAAGTATGATACGATTTAAATTGTCCGCAAGTCTTCAGTTACTCACACAGCGGCCATTTTGCTTTTTTCACTTATTATTTTTTTTTCTAAATAATGCTTGAACATACGGAATTGAAACTTTGCACGATCATTTATAACAACTAGACAAAGCTAGAAAAAAATTATGGTCATTTTTCAAATACTTAGAACAAAATGGCGGCCATTTAAAATGTTGTTTCTTAAATAACTCAAAAACTGTTGGTTTCACAAAAACTTTACAAGAATAACTTTTTTTAGTAAATTTAATTGCCTATCGATTGGTACCAGATTTTTTAAGATTAGACCAATATTAACTGATATATGGCAGCTTTAGTGGCTGGTGACCCACCTTTAGAGGGTTATGTAACGTTATTTTATTTTTTGAAATGACCTAAAATCGCTTACAATTAACATGCAATGCAAATAGAGATTGTTGCATCATTGAGGCGACTCTATCAGCATGCCATTGTTTCCACTGCAACACACTTTCAGTGGTAACCTATCACGGATGCCATATCTCAGAACGGTACAGTTGATCCATGTGTCGGTGGCCGAATCTCATTTCCATGCGCCTTAACAGTTCATTAATGTCTTGTCTGAAGTACTGCCAGTGCATCTCCACGAAGCGACAGGCTCAACATTGCAGCCTTCACTACCGGCGTCCATCCATGTATAACTGCAGCTGTATCAAACAAGGCACGGTTATCCTCCCATGGCATTTTTCCATCAAAAGTTGGTAGTCCACTGTGCTGAGTTGGCATAACAATAGGCCCATTGCAGCTATTGACTGGGGTATCCTTCTTAAGGTGGATGGCAGAAGTATCATTCACTTTCAAGGTTGCTCTTGCCCCACCATTGTCATTAATTTGTAGCTCTGAAGACCTCCTCCTAAAGGTCTCGCATCCATATCAGTATGTTTAAACATTATTTAGAAAAATAAGTGAAAAAAGCAAAATGGCCGCTGTGTGAGTAACTGAAGACTTCAAAACAATTTAAATATGATATTTAGATATGTTTTTAGCCAGGAACAATGCCCTAGAGTATTGGTAGGCAGTTGGTAAACACCCTGTATTGTATAATTATTATATACATGCAACCTTTTATTCAGTATTTACTCTTACATAAAGTAGCTCCAGTGCCGGTAAAATGACAGTTTTTAAATTGTATGAATTTTCACTACTCACTGCCTTGAAAGAGCTAGTCAAGAGATGAAAGAAGCTGTTTCACTAGTTATTTTTTGCGAGTTCTCTGGTGCCATATATATTTTGAAAGATAAATACCACTTAAAATAAACTGATGGATTGAATAAAACGAAAACAATAAATCATGAATACAACAATTTATATATGTTACTCAAGTATATTAATGTCTAGAAACATTGACATAAAGTTGAACAGTTTAACAACTAACTTACTATAGATGAAATCTACAAATAATTATAATCCCTGAATAATAGTACAATAATATTGAAATGTATGATGTTTACTTAAATTTCTAAACTTTTGCTCTAAGAACAGTTGAATGATTCTTCACACGTAGGTTTTATCACGGTTATAAGAATAAAATTTCAAGAATATTTGTCATCACATACATCTATAATAATAAATTACATCTATCGAATATTTCTTATGAAATTGTTCTAAACAATAAGTAATAATACTCTCAATTGAATCATTGAAAAATATAATTAATTATTCAACAGTTTTACATAACAATATTATATTAAAAAGTACACAGATTTTTTTCAAAATTTTAGTAACGCCTCGAGCAATTATCATGATAATATAATATTATTATATATGTAATCAACGAGAAAATACATAGAAAATACTCATTTAGTTTGAATAACATGGTTAGGATATGTACATTAAAGTTATATATATTCTTAACTTTCTAATGTAAGTTTTTAAGTGTTTTCAATCTATTTATATCGTGTCTCCTGTTTTAATTTATATTATATATATATATATATATATATATATATATATATATATATATATATCAACCAGTTACTTGCTAGCAAGTAAGCGAAACTGCTTATCGGATGTACCCGGTTGATATATTAGCATGTTCATCCATCCGCGAATTTTTAAAAGTTAATATATATACCGTATATAGAAACATTCCCTCTTTTTATGCAATGATCTATTCTTTTATTGATTATGAAATCACCAATAGTACTATATTCCCACCCAAGAGCTAGTGATACTGACTAACCAAGCTTTTCCGGATAATTTGAGTCTTTTCTACTTCAATTTCTTTTAAAAACTCTAGGTTTGATGGCATTTTCTACATCAAAGATAACCTAGCACAATCCTCATAAATCGTACTTGCAGAATTTAGCAGTAGTGTTCAAAAACTTGTTGGATGATTTCAAAACTCATAATATTAGATTCAAGTGTACATACTTGTACCAGCTTTCTTATGAATGGATGATTGGCTACTTTGTTCTTCTCAGATAAAATGGAACAAAATTTTATTGGCCCAAAGATCAACGAAATATTGATTACTTCATATCAATGGAATACACATACTCTAGTCCACAAAAAAAAATACTTTTGATTTGGAGGAATATGCGGCGCAGAGAAATGGAGGGAGATCAGCTAATTACAGTGATGAATAGAGTCATAGGTAGAAGCGCAGTTGCCAATTTGTCGATTAGACTCAGTTGACTCAGTGCTTTTAGACAGGGAACTTCGCATGTGTATCGTGAGCACTTGAACACTCATTGGAAATTAGAGGACGCTAGCAGGTTTAAAACGGCAACATCGCGCCGCTGCATCCCTACTCTCTGCCGCGCATGTCCCTCCAAGTCAAAAGTAACTTTGTACAGACTATATGAGCACTCACAAGTATGACTTCACTGGGTTAACTGAGCGCTCAGTTAATGTCAAACCTAGCGCCTGTCTCCTTATCATCCATTTAACAACTTAATAAATGAATTCTTCAACATCTCTTCGGAAAGACCATTACAACTCTTTCCCCTCATAGCTTCTCAAACACTCGACACCTCTCTTATTCACCTTCAGTAAACTACCATTAAATATTAATAAAGGTAGCCTATCACTCTCATTGTGATTTTTTTATTGTGGATGATGCCCACATGAGTTTTTAGCTTGTGCATGGGTAATGAATGTATGAGGGTGATTTGATTAGGGCAACCAGGTAGCACTAGCAGACTGAAGTTTCACATTACCCAGTTGTCTTGGCAATGCTGGCCGGCAATTTGAACGTAGTAAACTACTTATGTTGTGACTTGTTGCATAACTTTTCTTAAATTATTGTAATTGTATTAGAAATTCACCTCAAATGTATTTGAATTTGTAATTCAATAAACAAATTCAATTTTAGGTAAATCAAGTTTCACAAACATTGAAAAATGTTGTTGCATGACTTCATTCAATTCAATAGCAATACGGTGTTGATAGCTCAACTTTGCGTTAAAATTGTTATGGCATTATTATTGTTTATGTTCTCATTAATTTTCACATTTCGTTCTACAATTTTATAATGTATTTCATATTTTAAAAATAGCGGACAACTTACTCATAGACTTTTGATACTTTTCTGGAACCCCATTATACATTAAAATTCAAAATTAGGATACAATTTAACAGGTTGAACTTGTCTATTCCATTTGTTCATGGTGGCAGAGTTGAAAATTTGACTCGTGGAATCATAAAACCTCGTTCCAATACTAGGTACTCAAAATTATTTTTCTTGACAATCAATTCATTTCCCTTATTGACTATGTAATCAAGGAAATTAATAATACTGAAAAAATTATTTCATAATTTTCTTTCATACATGTTCGTAATACAATACAAAAATATTTTTATGTGAGTAGACAACTTGTAGGCGCGTGACAGGTTTGCATTTCATGGATGACGTAATTGAAGAATACAGCACCGATGAGGAAACCGATGACCCAGATACGTACAAAAAGCAAACTGCCAACAAAATTTTTATGTTTTCTATTTCGGGGAGAATAATAATTATATGAATAAATACTTCTATACACATTAATATTATCCTACATATGGAGGAAATGCAAAATCTATCCAAAAATTATTGAATTTATAATTGAAAATTACTCTTGGAAATGGTATAGACAAATTCAAACACTGTTCTTATTCAAAGTGATTTTGGAATAACCAAACGCATCTTTTTGGAACACACCTAGTTCATTCTAAACTGATGATATCCATAAATTCTTGACTATGTTTCATGGGAACAAACACAAATAAATAAATTCTTGACAAATTAGTGGCATGTTGTACTTATTTTTACTGGCCGGGAAGAGGCTGTACAGGCTTGAGTATACCGGACAGAGGGATGCGAGACGAGACAGAGCAAGACGTTTTCGACTGAGAAGGTGTGAAGTTGGTGCCGGCCACCAGTCTGCTAGTGTCAACAATGAAGAAGGCGGCCTCTCCTTCTTGCTTGTAGATGGAGATGAGAAGTGTCAGCATCAGAACTATGCCTCCTATGCAGAACAGTGTCACTCCAGTCAGTCTGCACAGTTGCAGACGTGAGTTGAATGTTATTGCCCATCTGCAAACATGTCAGTTGAAACAGTGTTCGAATAATGTAGTATTTTTAGTAAGTAAATATAACAAATAGTCAGCAACATGCTGCTTCAATAATAGCCCAGTCAATAAAGGTTTTTTCGATCCGAAAATTAGATAAAATCTGAATCTTTCACCATCGATAGAACCCTCCCAGAGGGTCATTCTCCCAAAAGTCCCAAGAAAACCCCTTGGAGCGTTCCCCCCTAGCCCCCCTCAAAGTTGAAAAATGCAGGTAATCACGGAAAATCAATTATATCTGTACTCATTGATCGGAAACAGTTCTATTATATACCATTCGATTCGTTACATTATGGACTACAATATTAGTTATATTCATTTTCTCAATAAAATTAACAGTTCTCTTGTTAAAATAATATATATGTAAAAATTTAGGGGGTTTGCGATTTGATTTTTTTGTTTTCTCCGATTAACTTCAAAGCAAGTAGTTTAAAGAAAAATGGGCTGAATGATTAATGTAGCCACTCTCATTGCAAATCCATTGATGTATATTGTTATGTATTTGCGATTCAATTTGACGCCGTGGAAGGGGAAACAGTCGACGCGGAACGGCGCGGCTGACTGAACATAGTAAACAGCAAATAGCCATAGTAAACAGCAAACTGGAAATCAATTATCTCTGTAACCATTAATCGGAAAAAAATCTATCATATGTCAATCGATTCGTTAAATTGAGGACTACAATATTAGTCGGATTCATTTCCTCAATAAATCGAACAGTTTCCTTGATAAAATAATATAATGTAAAAATTTAGGGGTTTTTCGATTTGATTTTTTTGTTTTCTCCGATTAACTTCGAAGCAAGTAATTTTGAAGAACAATGTGACGAATAATTATTGTAGCCACATTCATTGCGAATCCATTGATGTATATTGTTATGTATTTGCTATTCAAGTTGACGCTGTGGAAGGGGAAACAGCCGACGCGGCTGACTCCCTTCACCATAGTAAACAGAATAATACTGCTGTCCACATTGCATCTCATTTACACTATGGCGCTCGAAACAATTAATTTTGTCTATTGTTTTGACATGCGCTGTATATAGATTTTCACTTTTCAATACTCTGAAAAAATATTACAATTTTCTTGATTTAACCATGCTCATGATAAAAATCAGGATTTTGTTGTTTGCTCACAGAATATATTATATTAATTTGAAGTGTGCCTTCTCCATGCGAGTCAGAGGTAACACAATTTGATAACTCTAGTTTCAGATATTGATGTTTTTCAACGAAGTTTCATGATATATTATGTGTCCGACTCCTTCATCTTATCCTTATTTTGTGAAAAATTAAGATTCAAAATTTCTTTTCATAGCTTTTCTTGTGTTTTATCTTGTTTCATCACTCTTTATAATTTAAACACTTGATAATGGAATGAATATAATCAGATCACGTGAACCAAAAAAAAATGGTGGGCCTACCTGGGATACTATATGATAACACTGTACTCCTGATAAGTTGAAAATTTTCAAGCTGAAAGTAGATTAATTTGTTGCACATTCGGTTCAAATGTTACCAAATATTACCAATATCATCACATATAGTGAGAACGAATTACTCTGAAGCTTTCTATTCTCACTGAACATGAAGAGGCAATACCAAGCTAGGACCTTGAGGTTTTGTGAATGAAAGTCATACATAATTTCGCTCCTGGGTTTTGGAAGATTTTGTGTTATAAATAGTCACGGATAAGTACAAATTTTGTATTAATTTCATTATTAATTGTTTCTTGATCACGTTTTATCATTTTGTTTTAGATTTTAATTCTTAATTCTATTTTATAAGCCAAACATCGTTTAGAGGTTATTTTGAGGTTAGGTTTTCGAGATTTAAAAATAAACATAGATAGTTTACTTGACTAAAATTATAACCTAATTAAAATCCTATCATTTATAAATCAATTATTATTATTGCAAGTAATATAATTTCTTAGATAGGAAGATGAGCTCAAATAGAACACCGAAGGTTATTAATAGAAATGTAAACATTGCAGGAGTACTTACGCGTTCCCAAAACCAAAATTCAAAAACGCCAAAACCAAAAACCCCAGTTCCTCAAACTACTTTAGCCGAAAAAGTTGCTCAACTACAAAGTAGCCACACTAATTTAAAAAACCAATTAGAAGTAACTCTAAAAACGTCTGAGGAAGAAAGGTTAGGGATGGTAGAAGAAATTAAATCTTTGGAACTGATTATAAAATTACAAGATGAAGACCATAAAAAAGAAATACTAAATCTAAAAAATCAATGTAGTCTAATGTCGGAGGAAATAAAGAAACTAAAATCTAAATTTGATAATACTAAATGTATGATAGAACCTCCGTCCAAATGCAAAAAAATAGAATCTAACCTAAATGATGGGAAATGCTCTGAAAATGGTCGAAATAAAACGTACAGTGAGGTTTTGAAGACAGCAACCAAAAATATAGCTGAGGGAAATAAAGATAGGAAAGGGAGAGTTCTGCTACTGACGTCCAGTCATGGACGTGATTGCAGTGATCTCCTTGATAAAAGATTGAAAAATAAATTTGATGTCCAATGTTTTTTCAAGCCAAGTGCATCAATTAATGCAGTTGTAGAGTCAGCTAGGGAACAAACTAAAGACTTTGATGAAAATGACTATCTAATTGTACTGGGTGGCTCAAATAATATAAATGAACCTAACTTGAATCATCTTCCTCAAGTAACAGAAAAAATCAAGGAAATTGTGCCACTCAGCAAAAAAACAAACTTAATAATAAGTACTATTCCTAATAGGTTTGATAGGCCAGAGTTAAATGAAGCAATCAATTCGACAAACAAATCAATCCATAATACAATCAACAGCCTAAAAAATAAGAATTCTAAACAACTGGGGATTTGTTTTCTAAATGAAAGGCTGAAAAGACATAACTTCACTAATCATGGGTTGCATCTAAATCGATCTGGCAAAGTAATATTTTGTAATAGATTGGCAGAGCTGATTGAAAGCCGTTTGCAATCCTCTGGTTTAAAAACAGTCAAAAAAACAAATAACGATTTTTTAGTAAATTGGCTCAAAACAGGGAAAGGGAAATAGCTACAAATGCTAGAGATAGAGTAGCACAAGATGGTAAGGTTTTTAGTATTTATCATCAAAATATTCAGTATCTTCGCAACAAAATTGACAGATTAGAAGTATTTCTTAAACAGGAGGATCCTGACATTGTTATTTTCACAGAGCATGGCTTAAAAATAAAGGAAATAAATCAAGTTAGGATTCCAGGCTATTCACTGAGATCAGAATTTTGTAGAATAGCTCATAGAAGTGGTGGTGTATGTATATTCACTAGCAATGCTAAACATACCCAAACTTATGAACTGGATTTTGTTAAGAGATTTTCTGTTGAGATGGATTTAGAGGTGACGGGACTAAGGTTAAAAATTGATGATCGATTTGAGGTAGCAGTGTTAGGTATCTATAGGTCACCAAATGGAGACTGGCAAAAATTTTGTGAGCTGCTCCACACACTTTTGGAAATTACAACCGCTCGTTTCACAAATGTTATAGTAGTAGGAGATTTCAATACCGATTTTGCCAGGCAGGATAAAATGACAGAGGATATTAGAGATATTATTAATATGAATAATTTAGAAATTAAGGTCCACGAATATACAAGAGTAACTCGAACTTCACAGACAATTATTGATAATATCCTCACAAATATAGAAGGTTGTAATGTCAGGTTAGGTAGCTCAGATCTATCAGATCATAACTATCAAATTTTAGATGTTAAGTTGCAGGGCCAGAATCCAAGCAGAAAAAAAACTTTTGTGAAAGAAATTCAGCAATATGAGCTAGGAAATATAAATTGTTTGAAGCAGGAACTGCTTCAAGAAAATTGGAGTAGTGTTTATAACAGTTGTAACCTAAATTACAAATATAAGCAATTCATTGATACTCTAAGATTTCACATTAGTGTATGCTGTCCAATAAAAAAGTCAAAGTAAAAAGTAAATTGGACAAAGTAGATGAATGGATAACTGAAGATATTCTTACTCAAAGAAATATTGTTAGGGAAGCCTATGAGGAATTTAAATTAGTGAGGGATGTTCCGAGTGAAGTCAAATACAAATGTCTAAAGAAAAACTATGCAAAAGAAGTGAGGAAAGCTAAGTGTAAGAAAACAGCTGAAATATTAACAACTAGTACCAATTTTAACTCTGCTGTTTGGGAGGTAATTAATAGAAATAGGAGAGCAGCTCAAAAAGATACAGTTACTAATGTCCCTAGGATAATCGATGAACATGGAAATTATATGGATGATAGTATAGACATTTGTAACTTTTTCAATAAGTATTATCAACAGGTTGCATATAATCTCCAAAAGTCACTGAACACTAATACTTGTAATACAACTACATTAAATGCTGAGCCAATTGAAAAGGTATTTAAATTTCATCCATTATCAAGAGATGAGTTGTCAAGAATAATAAAAAATTTGAATAACAAAAAAACAGTAGGATTGGATGGGGTCTCAAGCAAAATTTTAAAAGAATGTGAAAATGAATTACTGGACCCTTTATTGCATCTCCTTAATACTTCACTAGAGCAGGGTATTTTCCCTGATGATCTGAAACAAGGAAAAATTTTGCCAATTTTCAAGAGCGGTGATTCTGAAAGAGTTGAAAATTATAGACCCATTAGTATTCTAAATGTAATAAGTAAAATTTTTGAAAGAGTAGTTTTAAATAGGCTATTGATGCACCTGGAAGAAATTAATTTCATATGTGATGAACAGCATGGGTTCCAGAAAGGGAAATCTACTAAGACTGCAATAGTATCCCTTGTTGAAAGACTAATAGATATAATAGATTCAGGTGAGAAGGCAGCCGCAATATTTCTTGATTTATCCAAAGCTTTTGATTGTGTGAACCATAGAATATTATTGGAAATACTAAAAACTGTAGGTGTGAATGGTATAGAACTAAAATGGTTTGAATCATATCTCATAGGTAGAAACCAGTGTGTTGAGCTTACCAAGGTGGATGGGAATGAAATAGTAAAAATTAAATCTCAAAAACTGGAGGTCCAGGCTGGAGTACCTCAAGGCTCAATTCTGGGTCCCTTACTGTTTCTGTTGTATGTGAACCAATTACCAAAAGAGTTAAAAGATCACAGAGCTCTGTTGTTTGCTGATGACACATCGCTTATCTTTAACAATTATTTATTAGATAGTCTAGAAATAAATGCTTTTACTGGAGTACAGTCAATTGTCCAATTCTTGAAGCAAAGGCAATTAACAATAAATAGTAAGAAATGTCAATTCCTACAATTCAAAAGTAAATATAATTCAGTAGAGGATAGAGAAATAAATGTGTTTGTAGAGGAAAATGAATTAGACCAAGAAGAGAAAGTAGCATTCTTGGGAATTTTATTGGACAGGAAATTAACATGGCATCCTTACATTGAGAGGATATGTAATAAGATATCATCTGGGGTATTTGTCCTGCGGCAGCTTGCTAGGCTGAATGATAAAAAACTACTGTTAACTGCTTACCATGGACTTATACTATCTCATATTAGGTATGCTATTTTAGTATGGGGTAATTCATCTCAACAAAATATGGACAGGGTGTTTAAGATTCAAAAGAAGGCACTCAGATGTATAGAGAAAGTGAATAGGTTAGACTCTTGTAGGCCTTTATTTAAAAAGCTTGGTCTATTAACTGTGCCATCTTTGTATGTATATGAAGTTGTAATGCATGTGAAAACGAGTGGTGTGATCCAGAATTCAGATGTTCATGAGTATAATACGCGAAACAGAGCAGATTATCATATAATGGGTCACAATAGTAGGTTATTTGAACAAAAACCAGATTATATTGGTAGGAAATTTTATAACAAGCTACCTCAAATCTTGAAAAGTAATGATGATTTGAAGATTTTCAAAAAACAAATTAAAAAATATTTAGTTGATAGAGCTTTTTATAGTGTACAAGAATTCCTTTCAAACCTAAACTAGGTTGAACTACTTAGTGTTAGAATTATTATGTAATAACATGATGCGAGTGGAGGTGGAAAATCGATATGTTAACAAAAATAATAGAAGATGATGAATCATCTTTCAATAATTCTTATACGCCGTACCGCGTCGACTGTTTCCCCTTCCACAGCGTCAAATCGAATCGCAAATAAATGACAATATACATCAATGGATTCGCTATGAATGTGGCTACATTAATTATTTGTCTAATTTTCTTTAGATTATTTGCTTCAAAGTTAATCGGAGAAAACAAAAATCAAATCGAAAAACCCCTAAATTTTTACATATATATTATTTTATCAAGGAAACTGTTTGATTTATTGAGGAAATGAATACGACTAATATTTTAGTACATAATGTAACGAATCGAATGACATATGATAGATTTTTTTCCGATTGATGGTTACAGAGATAATTGATTTCCAGTTTGCTGTTTACTATGACTAAGAGAATCAGCCGCGCCGTTTCGCGTCGACTGTTTCCCCTTCCACAGCGTCAAATCGAATCGCAAATACATAACAATATACATTTATGGATTTGCAATGAGAGTGGCTACATTAATTATTCGGCTCATTTTCCTTTAAAACTATTTGTTTCAAAGTTAATCGAAGAAAACAAAAAAATCAAATCACAAACCCCCTAAATTTTTACATATAAATCATTTTATCAAGAAAACTGTCAATTTTATTGGAAAAATGAATATAACTAATATTGTATTGCATAATGTAACAAATCGAATGGCATATAATAGAACTGTTTCCGTTCAATGGTTACAGAGATAATTGATTTCCCGTGTTTACCTGCATTTTTCATGTTTTAGGGGGCTGGGGCGGAAAGCTCCAAGGGGATTTCTTGGGACTTTTGGGAGAATGACCCTCTGGGAGGGTTCTATCGATGGTGGGAAATTATTCAGCTTTTATCTAATTTTCGGATCGAAACTGCTTTTTTGGACCTTCATTGACTGGGCTATAAACATTAGAGCAATCAGCAATGGTATTGAACACTCCAAGTGAAAAATAAATATTTTTAATCCCAAACCTTCTACTTTCATATTATTGAATTTACTTTTGATTATCAGTAGGCTCAAAAGTTTTAATGAAAACATATGATATCTCAAATTACTCCAATTATTTAATAAATAACGGGGCACCGAGCTTCACTCGTTATTCATTTATTGATAAACAGAACACAATTCTTCAAAATTTTTGGGGAAGGACTAGCCTAACAGGCACAGCCCAAAACTTTTTCTTCCCCGAATTTTGATTCATACACTATACATAGGTACCGTCAACCGGGGTGACTTTGAACACTTTTTTTGTTGTATTGATCACAACTTTCTTAATACTTCATCAATAATCATGATTTTTTCCAAAAAGTACCCGAATTTAGTGTACTTTATGATACATATAACATAAAAGCCACCAAAATTTTATTTTTTTCAAAAAAGAGAGAAAAGGTACTGATCAATCTCACCCAGCAAAGGGGTGAGTTTGAACACATCATAAAATATGGATTATTAACCTGTAAAAACGAGCAAATGTTCAATCTACCACCTCTAAAACGTTATCCATAAGCAAGTAGCTTATGAATGAAGATAAATATCCAAGTCAATACCTAAATAATTAGATAATTTGAAAAATTTATGGAAAATTAAAGAAAATTTATGATTTTTTAGATAGAAAAATTTGTTTGGACTATGAATCATTATAAAATTGAAAGATATATAGGGCCCAAGAGACACAAATTTATTATCAAATTATTAATTAATATTATAATTTTCAAATTTAACATTAAAAATAGGCTTGTCATTTTTTGGGGTTGGGAGCAATTTGGGGTTGGGATATCAGCCTGATGGACAATATTGATGAATCTTCCATGTCAGGCCAAAATAATGTTGTGCCAGCTGTAGAGCTGATACCACGAGTTTTTAGGAAGAAATTTCCAAAGAAATTTTATTTCAAATGTGTCTTCAAATTCACCAAACATCATCATTCATAGGTTAGAATTTCCGAGATTTTACACAAAATTTTGATCATGATTTATTCCACGAGAATCAATCAGAAAGGCCTTCTCTGATTCATTCTGGTTGAATTATTCACTGTTAAATTCAACCGGCTTTTGTGCAACCGGGTTAAACACAACAAAAGGCAACAGCTGGTCGCTGTTCAATCTCACCCCACAAACGACAGACATTGGAGAAAACGTTCGTTGCGTAAAAAATAAAACTCTCAAAAAATTTTTATTTACATATTCTGAAAGAAGAAGAAAAGCTTTATTCAAATATATCAGATTGATGTCCATAGCTTCTCTTGAAATCTTGTCGGTATATAAAAGTTTCAAGGCAACTTGAAAAAGGACCAACTATTTGAAAGCATGAAATCGTGAAGGCAGTGGAATAGTCGACCTATCTGATATAATGATTGTGGAAATCGATTCTATGGGAAAAAATCGATTTTATACAACCAAGATCGACTCTATATGTTGAACAGTTTATCTGATATCGAACGAAAACGAAAGGCCTGATCTTGTGTTCAAACTCACCCCACTGTTCAAAGCCACCCCGGTTGACGGCTCTGTTCCATAGAATTGAATTCAGGTCCAAATTTCAGTCCAAATATTTGAAAAGTTCCAATTCAGATTGTTTAGAAACCAAATTGAATAGCAAAATAACACTCACTAATCACTTAAAACTGTAGAATAAATATTAACTTTGAATATTATGAGATACTCTAATTTAGAATAATTTAGAAGTATTGTGCTCACTATAGCCTTAGTGTCCGGTTTCCCATTAGGGAACTTTGGACTATATACGGCGAGATGGAACTACCCTCCCAACATTCAAAGCCATACGCTAATAATAAAAAAAATGGAATAATATACCATGTCATGTCAACAAATCAGATTATTTTGATCAAGTCTATTAAAATTTCTAGAAAATATTTCTCGTGAGATACGGTAAGCTGATTGATTACACAGCTGATCTCTTACACAGGCACACGCATCTTTTGTTATCGACAGACGACAAAATTATCATCTGTTTTCCAAGGATGAACAATTACATAGCCTCCTCTAATACAAGGCGCTGGCCTACGATATTGCAACGTCGCAGTGTAGGCCTAGAATCTAATACATGATTGGTGAAAAAGATCAGCTGGTATTTTTTTAAATCTTTTTCACCAATCATGTATTAGATTCTAGGCCTGCACTGCGACATTGCAATATCGTAGGCCGGGGCCTTGTATTAGAGGTGGCTATGACAATTATTATCTTTCTAATGTCGTTCAGCGAGTTTTCCCAGGGATGAGACCTAGTGCAATCGAATTTTTTTTATCATAAACCTACTATGTTACACATTTCGTAAAAATCGTTAAGAGCCGTTTTCGAGACCCGTTGGACATAAATAATCATAAATAAATACAAATAATCAAATATAAAAATATTTACAGGAATTGCTCGCTCAATATAATAAGTGAGACCTTCATCAGCAACATATGATGCTATTTAATAATAAACTGATTGAAACATGCAGTGGTGTATCCAGAAGAAAGAGAGGGCCTCCGGCCCTTCCCCGGAAAATTTTGGAAAAATATCTTCAATTTGGTGCGATTTTGAGCAATTTCTACTTGAAAAACTAACATCCTTATTAAGTGTTTTGTATTCAATTATCTACTTATTATTTTATTATTTCATTTCCCTTGGAAAATATCGTAGGCCTATTATAATATTTTAGATTAGCCTATACGTTTCAATCACAAGCATGAAACTGAATAAACTATTATCAATATATATATATATAACATATAACTTATATAACATATTATGTTATATATTGAATTTTTTATTGTTGATCTTCTTCTTCTGGTATTACAGCTCGATGTGAGCTTTAGCCTCTCATCTCATTTTTATTTTCTAGCGTTTTGCGATTTTACTGTTATTCAAGAGTTTCTAAAACGAGTACGATATGATTGAAACTTAGGATTGGTCTCATACGAAAAAAAAATTCATCGTCTATAAGCTAAGTTGCCATCTTGCATCAATGTTTCATAGGTATCGAAAAACTTTCAAGACTGTGAAAATGAGGAAAATATCGCCGATTTCGTGATTTTTCACAACAAATGTATCTTACTTTACGATTCTATTTTTACGAAAATCATTCACCTCATATGAAAGAGGAGATTCTGTTCTTAAAATCAAGACCAAGTAACATTTTTTATCATTTCGGGTTACCGAGATAGACCTACACAGTTTTGAATATAGGCCATTTTTTGTGTATGGGAATATGGACTAAAATAAACTCAAGGAGGAATTTTCTATTTTTTGATCAAATTTAATAGTTATGATATATGATTTTGAACCGCCTTGCTGAGAAGAATGAGCTGTAGTACGATGAGATCTGATCATTCTGTCAAAAGTTATAAGAATAAGTTGTGATCCTTGACGTATGAATCGTTAGGCCCGCCGCAAAGTAGACTCACGCTAATCCACGAAAAGCAATCCACGCCGTGGGATGTTTTGTAAACCATTGCTAGGCTTCTCAATACATCTGTGTAGTGATAATAATCCACTTGTCAGCTGATCGATTATGAATAATTCTACAACAATGGTTTACAAAACATCCCACGGCGCGGGTTGCTTTTCGTGGATCATCGTGGGTCTACTTTGCGGCGGGCCTAAGCCCCCCCCCCCCCCACACACACACACACAGATGTAATAGTGTGATATTGAGTGGGTAATATTGTGGTTGTTTTTTTGAGTACCTATTATTTGCAAGTTATTGAACTAAATAATCTTTGATTTTTACTGTTTGTTGAACCTGAGTTTTTAGTGTGGGAATTGGCCAGGTCTATATTGAAGTTGCTTGGATGTCAAAAAGCAATTTTCGTGCATTTTTCAAATGCAGTTTCAATTTCATGTCGAAAAACTACTGTATTTGGGAATTGTACGGGTATTGACCTTTTTCTACTGGAAGGGAAAAGGTCGTGGAGGGGGAATAATCTTCAGTGAAAAGGCCGCAGTTCGATTTGAGATGTAACCAGAAAAATGTAAAGTAATGGTGTGCGAGCTTCGGTCCTCTGAATATGGGTCTTGGAAACACTAAAATTAAGTGTATCCAACGGGTGATTCTCATAGAACATAACCCTCATAAGATGATTTCAGCCAGAATGTGTTCTTTTTTCCTAACATCTAACATGGAAGGCCTAATAGTCATGGAAGAATCATCAATCATGAACTTGATATTGATAGATTTTATTAAGAAAAATTCTCTTCTTGGGCCTGGTTGATGAAAATTAAGAAGTCCAGTAATAGAGAAGAAAGAAGAAGTCTGCTGTTTACGTCTAATTTGAAGGAGCCTTTTTCTCATATTACTCGACGTTTGAAAAATATACTTAATAAAAAACATTCTCTAAAACAGGCAATATAAAACACGCTTACGTCTGAATAAATTAAGGGTATTGCAATATCAAGTCGAGTGAATTGAGTAAAGTGCCAAGGATTTAGCCAAGTTCTAGACTTTAAACAGCTGGAATCAGAAAATTGGCTTTCCGAAACGGGGCGTAGTCGCAGACCACGTTTGAATTAAATTTCGAAAAACTAGAAAATTGAATACAAAATAAAATAAAGTGTAAAGTTTCAGCTATTTTAAATTATTTAGGAATGTTTCACTTTGTCAAGGAGAAACGATTCCAATTATAGAAATGAGAAAATAAAATATTATCATAAAAATCTGGTGCGGTGCTTGCCGTTATGAAAATTGATCACGTGACGCTAGTGTTCCCGCGCATCTCAAGTCTACTATTCGAAGATTTGAGCCAGCTGGTGACAGGGCAATAACGCTGGAGACACACATGAGGTCTGCTATCTCTTCATAGTGAATGATTTAACAGAATCAACAATAATTTGCAATTGAATAATCACATTTTCTGGAATTAAAAGCTTATTTTCAATTTTAGATGAAAATGTTACTGAACATTAATTGTAGAGATTTTCATGCTAGATCTACTCCACTTGATTTTTTTTGTTTAAATTGTATCTGAAGCCTGATAATTGGGAATCTGAAATCGAACTTTGCATTGATGGGGCGGAGCTTCTGAAATTTTTACAGATATGGGACTTGTGGCAGTCCCATAAAAGACTGTCGAGAGCTTATCGATGACTATTTTAGGTATTAATTTTATCGAAATCGTTGGAGCCGTTTCTGAGAAAATCACGAAAAACCCTGTTTTTGACAACATTTTCGCCATTTTAGCCGACATCTTGAATTACATTTGATCAAAATTGTTCGTGTCGGATCCTTATAGTGAAAGGACCTTAAGTTCCAAATTTCAAGTCATTCCGTTAATTGGGAGATGAGATATCGTGTACACATACGCACATACACTCATACACACACACATACAGACCAATACCCAAAAACTACTTTTTTGGACTCAGGGGACCTTGAAACGTATAGAAATTTAGAAATTGGGGAACCTTAATTTTTTTCGGAAAGCAATACTTTCCTTACCTATGGTAATACGGCAAGGAAAGTAAAAATTGCGACTACACCCCGTTTCGGAAAGCCAATTTTCTGTCTCCAGCTGTTTAAAGTCTAGAACTTAGCTAAATCTTGAGCTCGGAAACCGACCCTAAAGGCCATTCCACACAGCACGTGGCGTGCGTGGCTGGACGCACGCTAGCTACTTTTCAAAACATCGCTTCCCAGCTAATCAAATGAAGCAATTCACATAGCAGCCACGGCCACGCGGCAACGCTTGCTATACTAGCCACGCGTGGCTACCGTTCGCTCTCTCAGCGATCTTTTCAAACGTGTCCGGCCACGTTTTGGTCCGAGAATGCGCAGAACGTATACTAGACGTATACCATCGTATAGAACGTATACTATCATTGTCAGCCTCGAGGTCGCGCATTGAATGATGCAATTCGCCATAGGTCTTCCTTTTTTTATTGATTGGATGTACCCACTGGTCCCGTGCTGTCACCGAATACAATAAAACCAGCTCATTATCATTACTACTGCTGCTGTTGGAGTCATCAAACCAAGGTAAGCCACAAGAAAATCCAGATTCACACCACGGGACCGTCGGAGTTGACATCTTCCTGCATACTGACGGGAAACGTGGCCGGTATAGCATCGCAACAGTCGTGGCGGTGTGAATTGGCATGTGGCTAGCGTGGCCGGCGTGGCGTGCGTCCAGCCACGCACGCCACGTGCTGTGTGGAATGGCCTTAAAACTTTGAATGTAGAAAAAGAATGAAGTCACCTGTCAATAATTAGAAGTTTGAATTTAGGACATTGCAAGATAATTTAGTTAGGTACCTTTGAAGAGTCTCTAAAGTTGAGGGAATTGCTAGAAAATTTATTCACCTGTCTAGGATTTCTAAGTTATCTAATCGCGCGACTACAGTTTCCCTTGGAGGCGTGAGGTGCCCGACTAGTAGAGCAATGATGCCAAGCATCAGCAGATTTATGCCTCCCCACAGACCAATGCGAAACCACAGGTTCCGCCATCTTCTTTTGCCAGGCTCTATCACGAATTCAAAGTCGTCCTGCAAAACAGAGAGTTTCTAAATATTATAAACTACCTACATGGATGGATACATAGCATGTTAATTATGTATTAATGTATAGATTCAAATGAAGTTACTGTTTTTACTGTAGATCGAAAATCAATTTTCATAGATTCTATAGTGAAGTCCCCGTTATAATAACAGTATTTGATTGAAATTCTTGTCCATCATTTGACAAAGCACATAGCACTATCATTTTCTAGCTTCGTTACTTTGCCAGATCGTTATTCAACAAAGTAAAAATATAATTAATCAACAAAATAGTCAATCTCAATCATGAAAATTTAATATCAAATCACTGATTAATATATTTTTTTGAGAAATAAAATCTGATTGGAAATAGGAACAGTTGATATAGATATATCGGAATATTAAATATAATAGATATATAATTAGATATTAGATACAGTTAATATTAGATATATCGGAATCAGCTATTCGGCAGAGATTCGGAAACGCTGATGTCTTATTATTTCCACTGCCAGATGTAGACCTCACTACAGATAGAAATAGGCCTAGATAGACATGCTGAATACTTGAATAGTTTCACGTATATTATACTGACATATAGATCAACATATTACTATCTTATACCAACATTTTATAGATCGACTCATAGTTACTAGCGTATTTATTTACTGCAGTTAGAGATTGAATCCTCAGATATTTAATATTATATGGACATAGAAAATTCGTAGCTGTAAAGGCATTAATCACAAATGAGCTTTCTATATAGTTAGAGAAGGTCTCCTCTCTTGGCAAACTCACTTCCAAAGTTATATTACCCAGAAGAGGAAGATTTTACATTCAGAGTTCAGAGCTCTCCAAAATAGAGTTAATTTTCTTGCTTCAGATTGCTGGCTCGATTTCTTTCTTTGAATAATTTAAAATCACTTCTTTTAAACCTTTTATTCGTTCACTCACGTTTGTGATATGTCTATCAATCTTATATAAATAATATGATGCTTCTCATTAGATGATGCATCATTGTTTCCCATACCTTTTTAAATGTGGGCTCACTTTCTATTCAATCCGAGGCATATTCCAAGAAATGTCAGGTTTAGCGTATAATAAAATAGAAACAGTACGAACTCTTTAACAAGCCTAGACTGTTCAAAGTAGTAGTAGCCTACATATCCACTACATAGTAGGCCTAGTACATATTGTGGGCGTTTTACAAAGCATACAATGATCCAATTATTTATATGAAGAGAGAAAGAAATGATGTTGTACAACTGAGCGTAGAAGACAATATATCCATATTCGACAGTCAAAGACAAGTAGTAAAATCAGAAGTTGTCGATTCCATTTAAAATCAAGCTCAACTCATTCTTCTACTAATATAAATATGTGATACATTCAAATTTCAATATTGCAAGTTCACGTTCATGAGTCTCCATGATAATATAACTATTAAAAACATTATATGAGTATGAATTTGATAGGTCTACATATTCTTATGTAGGCTTGAAACCTTCTTATCTACTCTGATTCACCTTCAATCTTTAAAGAAAGAACAAATTCTTACATTTTAAATTTTTGTATATTACAAATTGCCAATCGAATGAGTTATAAATAATTAGAATAGAATTATTGAAAGACGCATCCCCCTTTAATTTAGAAAAATTCAGTTTCTAGGACACCCACAATTTCAAGGACGCCGTCGGCGGCCAAATCCCGGTGGACACCTTTAAAACAAATTATTACAAAATCAGAAAAAATTATTAAATTCTTATAAGAATTCAATTACCTTACCTGTACATATTCTCCACTGTTGATAATATGAGCATCAGGGGGATAGTAGAAATCTTGAATGTAGCTCTTGATGCCGAAGTAGATGGGGTAGGATTCGGGAATGGAGTTTTCAGTCTTATTTTCACCTATTGGCGGAAGGCTGCCAACTACCTGCCTCAGACCACCTGACTTACTACTTCTGCCATGGTGGATTACACTTGTAGTACTTTGAACATTTCTCAGAGTTTTTGCCAAGTCTTCAGTTCCAGATTCTACAACTACAGAGCTACTAGACACTTGTAGAGTTTTTGTATTGTTCTCCATTCTCCCTTCTCCCTTCTGCTCATCTTTCTCCTTCATTATCCCTTCCACCTGGCTCTCATTCTCCTTCACCTCTTGTCCGTCTCTACTCTCCATTCTTTACCACTCGAATTTGGGTTTCATCAAGACCTGGAAAAAAGTTGATGTTAATAGTTAAAAGACTGTAGTGGAAAATCATGAGAATGATTGTTGTGAGTCTGAATGAGTTAAAAATAGAATAGAAAACTAATAGATAACTGTCTTTGATGATTGCTGCACTGGTGAACCTTGTAAAAATTACATATTTAAATCACCGGAAATGGAAATGATCCATGATAATAGATTACAAAAATGTCTCACAAATCGATGATCAGAAAGAAAAACGACTACAATGGCCGCTTGCGTCGATATGATGTGGTCCCGGTGTCATTTTTATGTGCTGTCAAATGGTGCAGTTTACATTTAAACAATGTCCGTCAATATTATTGTTGGTGTTTTGACAATCGGCCGACACTCTGGGTCTCGTGTTGGAGCAAAGTCGGTGAATACGGTCAATGAGTGGAGGAGGGAAAGGAAAAGGCGGTTAGATAATTGAACGAGCGTTGGCGAGTTCTCACTTTTGACTTACTTGAGGCCAAAGTCGTTGTCCGTCTGTTTATATGTTCTAAAATAAATTTAGAAAAAATTGATCAATCAGCTTAAAATTTTGAACACATATTCTTTGAACCTTTTTACAGGTCAAATTCGTTGGACAACAAAATTGACTCACTCCTTCGTCCTTTCTCAGGATATAACAAATAACATTGAAAGTGCATCAGAAAGAAAATGTTTTGATTTATCATTTAGTCAGCTAGAATTAATCGCATACTATTTCTGTAATTTTCCCATTCATTCAAAAGCTGATGCTATTTGGGAGTTATCACACAGGCAGATCTTCATGCGCTGACACATGATTTTAGCTGGTCAATGTACAACATAATTTACAACTTGTACATCAACAAACTGATGCGGGTTGAGATATTAATGTGCGGTTTTTGCCATTTTTTCCTTGGAACTCTGTATTGAAATCATGTATCACATGACCACCTTCTTATTTAAAAATATTAACTTGGACTCATGCTATATTATGTTGATGATGTTGGGACGGATATGTTGAAGCGACAGATTAATTTTTCATTTCAAATAGGATCCCCAGTGGAACCTACTGTCAAATTATTCTTGCAAAAGAAATATTTAGCTATAGATGGACATTAATATTAATGGATTCGTTTAAAACAGAAAGTTGAAACGGTTAATAGTAGGCTATGATTAGGCTGTTAATCACTGTACCAGGTAAGATTAAAATAATATTGCCTAGGCTCTATTTGAAATAATTTTTAGATTTTAACATCTGAAATGTACCTTCAAAACAAGTATTGATAATTATTCAGAACAGTCACTTTTAATTTTAATAAAACCAAACGATTCCCCGATCTATGGACCGTGGCGAATAACTTACACTGGATATAAGTAATAACGTAAATGCTTGTCACTTATAATTTTCGCCTATTCATACTCAAATAGGCTACAACAAATCGGGGCCTGATTAGGAAACTTAGATACTGTAGGCTAATATTGAATAGGCTACCTACCCACTGAAAAATTTTATTGATAAAACATGTAAATACGGTAATAAAATTAGGATTATTAGAATCTGCTGTATTTTTTAGCCTACAGAAAGAACGGTAGAGCTAGGATTACAGTAGTTATTAGTCAATCTAAAGATAAACAAAATTAATACAAACATATTCAATAGTCATTGAGCAAGATCAAAATGAAATCTATGTGCATCTTCTATTTTCTCAATATAGTTTATTAAAGTAGGGCAAGTAGCCTATTGCATTTTAAGAGTTGATGGAGGAGTATAAATTTGGTCAGAATATTGAACAATACACGTTACCTATCTTCTAAGTTACCTATTATCTTGTAGTGAACAACTACAAGACTTAACCTATTTTGAACTATGTGTCTAACCTTAACTAAATCTGGGAGAGGAATAGCACAAGGTTAACTTATTTTTTCTTTTCCTGAATTAAATTGGAATAAATGAAGAGAGATGGAAGGGTTAGTATACCCAAATTAGGGAAATGTGGCCTGCATGAATCTCGCTGTGTTAGTCCTAGGATAGCTCTAAGAGCCTTTTTTTGCCATAAGAACACTGTTTTAGCATGGACGGAATTACCCCATAGTCGCACACCATAACTCAAATGAGAGTGGAAAAGCCCAAAATAGGTCAATATGAGTGTATCCAAATTCACGCAGCCTCTCAGTTTTCTCAATAAATAGACTATTCGAGATAATTTTTTTGAAAGGTGCTCAATATGTGTGTCCCAGTTCAGCTTGTAGTCCATATAAATTCCAAGAAGTTTGACCGGTTTAATCAGGCCATTACTTAACTTGTCTTTGAGGGAGAAAAACAATATCTCAGTTTTATCTTCATTCAATTTCAGTCCATTGGCCACATACCACGTCCTGGCCGTAGACAGAGCATTGTCAAGTTTATTCTGTACTCTTTCTATCAATGGGTCTGTTGCAACAATAGTCGTGTCATCAGCATATAATACACTT
This sequence comes from Nilaparvata lugens, assembly GCF_014356525.2. Lineage (NCBI taxonomy): Eukaryota > Metazoa > Arthropoda > Insecta > Hemiptera > Delphacidae > Nilaparvata > Nilaparvata lugens. Next base: position 44,202,024 of record NC_052508.1, read on the forward strand.
AAATATGGAACATTATAGCTGAAGTCGTTTACAAAGACAAGAAACAGAAAAGGCCCCAAAACTGAGCCCTGTGGTACCCCTGCAGCTACATTCATAATTTCGGAAGAGGAGTTACCGATCACAACCATTTGTTTTCTGTTTTGGAGATATGACTTCAGCAATTGTAGCTCAGTATTGCAAATCCCATAAAAAGCCAATTTATTTAGGAGAAAGTCATGAGAGATAGTGTCAAAAGCTCTACTCAAATCTACTAGACAGGTCCCGACTACATGCTTCTTTTCAAAACTTTCTAGTATTACATCAACTATCTTTTCCACTGCCATAACAGTAGAGTGCTTGTGTCTAAATCCATATTGATGTTGGTAGAGTAGACCATTTGATGTGAAGTATTTATAGAGCTGTTCAAAAAGACATGCTTCAATGATTTTGCTAAAAATAGGCACAATGGCTATGGGACGATAATTCTCTGGGCAGCTCTTATCACCTCTTTTGTAAATGGGTGTGATTTTTGATAGTTTAAGACATTCAGGAAAAGTACTGCTCCTCATGATAAAATTTATCAGATATGTCAGAGGTAGAACTAAGGCTAGTAAGAGTTTTTTCACTGCATAATTGCTGAGACCATAGACATCTTCACTATGAGAATTACTAAGTCCTGTAACGATTGCAGTAACTGTTTGAACACTGACCTCTCTCCATTTGAAGGCCCTGTCAATTTTATGGTGCTCATTGAATGGAAAGTTTTCCAGCAAGTCAGCATGCGAAGTGCCAGAGTCTAAATCTAAATTGGCATCAGCGGCATCAACAAAGCACTGGTTTAGGATATCAGGGGAAATTGGGATATCTGCACTGACCTTTCTTTGGCCAGTCTCAGCCCTAATAACTCGCCAGGCTGCCTTACATCTGTTTGATGACTCATTGATTGCCTTGTCATTTGCACAAATTTTTGCTTGTCTGATTGCTAAATTATATTTCGTTTTGAATTTGTTGAATCTGATTTTATCTTCTATATTTGAGGTAAGTTTCCATCTGTCATAGAGACACAACAACCACGTTTTCATGACAGCAAGTTCAGGAGTGAACCAGCCATTTTTCTTAGGCCTTGCTGATTCATTATTCCGATTCCGTACTTTCACTACAGGACAATTCATATTGAACGAGAACTCAATGACATCCAGGAAAAAATTGAAGGCCGTGTTTATGTCATTCAATAAATACAGGGGTGACCAGTCATAATACATCAGATAGATGTTCAAATTATCAAGTCTATTGGGGGAGAGGAGGCGTTTTTTGAAAAAACTGGGTCCAGAGCTATCATAATTTTCTTCAGTTTTCTTGTATGTAATAACTGCCCAAACGGCTGCATGGTCTGAGATTATTCCTTCTTCAGTTAGAAAGGTGAAAACAAACTCCTTATCAACGTTCGTGAAAATATTGTCCAAACATGAGAGATTTCTTGTTGGTTTGGCATGTACTGGATATAGGTCAAAGGATCTCATCATATTTAAAAAATGCTGAGTTTCATTTGACATATTCAAAATATTTACATTAAAATCGCCCGCTACTATCAGATTACTGTACTTGTATTTCCCTAACTCAATCAATAGCGTTTCCATTTTATCTATAGAATCATGGACATTGGAGTTGGGTGTGCGATATAACGTCATGACAATCAGATTAAAATCTTTCAAAATTATTGCTGAGGCCTCAGATATAAAATTTCTGCAGTGACTTGATATGTCAATTTCCTCATATTTGAGATTCTCTCTGACAAATACAGCCGACCCTCCATGTGAGAGTGGGCGACTCCTACAAAAGCTACTTGCGAGAAGATATTTGTTTGGTGTATAAAACGGTAGCTCTTCTTTGTACAGCCAATGTTCACTTACACAAATAATGTCGGCATGATTGTCTAATAGTAAAGTTTCAATAAGTCCCATCTTATTTCTCATTGACTGCGCATTGATTGCAACAATTTTCAAAGAATTGTCTGTAGTAAACCTGCCGCGACTTTGGGGGTTGTAATTAGATTTGTCCAGTACGTTAATGGGGTTGTTCTCATTGTCACAGTCATTTCCCAAATCATACAAGTTGAAAGACATGAATGAAATATTCTTACTGTTGGTGTCCCTAATAATCCAATCTTCAACAGACCGATCATCACAATAATCTATCTCTACCTCAAATTGTCATGAACTTGATCTGGAGACAAAAAATGGTTTTGTTGCATAGTCCCATTCACAGTTGAGTTTTCAGTGTTGCTTACCAGAGAGAGACGTGTATTGAGTTGACGAGTTGCATCATTGTCGCTGTGAATTTGCATGCTCTGTTCCTCCTGAGACTTTAATGGAGCTGAACTTAGTACTTCTCTTTTTTTACAGTCTAGTATGATCCGATTGAATAAATTCTTCAGAATATTTGAGCCCTTACGATTGAGATGAAGTCCGTCTCTTGCAAAAGTGCGACCACGTACCCAACAGTTTGGATCTACAAACATGCAATTATTTTGACCACAATACCATTCAATCACGCCATTAATTGCGTCTATATATCTGTAGTCCGTGTCCAACCTGTAGAGAAGACCACTTATCACTAATTTCCCTGAGGTGAATTTTGATTTTGCTACTCTGATAAGATTTTCCATTTTATATCCCAGATCGTCTGGTGTTAAAGAATCCCAAACATCATTTGTACCCACATGTATTATTATTATATCATAGAGGTTGTCATAGCAGGATAAAGTCCTTGTCAACGATACAACATTTGCTCCAGAATATGATTTGAATAAAGAGTTATCCATATCCATACCTCTTCTCAATTTGAAATGCTTAATCATTGAATCGCCCACTACCAGTGCACGTACACCTGATTTATGTTTTACAGGAGAATTCGAAAGGATAACGTCTTTCCCAACATTTTCACTGATCAAAGGTCTATAACACTTGTATGATTGGAGTGTGTCTTCCAATTCCTTGATTTTATTTCGTAGGAATGAGTTATCAACTTCCAGTGTTTCCAATGAGGTTGTCATCTGCTCTATCAGTTTATTTAAGTGATTGATGTCAGGAGATGGGTGCATGTCTAATTCCTGTTGGGAAGTTTGTACAGAAGTGTCATTTTTTGATAAAAAATACTCGCTCTCACCTCCTTCACCACCGGAAGCAGAGGGCAACATGAGGTCAGACGCCTCTATCTCGACTGCTCTTTTCAATAGGGCTGCTTTAATATTGTCAATCTCGACAAATTTCGACCTCAAAAAGTCCAACTCGGCACTCAAATTTGAGAATGTAGGAAGTGGGAGTGAGAGTACTATATGCCTATTCAGGATAGATTCAGTTTCAGAATTATTCAGGGAGTTATTGTGCAACGGGGGATTTGTGAGATGAAGCAAGTGATTCTGACTATCCATGCAGTTTGAACTGGAATCAGAGTTATTATTACTGGCAGGTACAGGAGACATAATCTGGGTTGAAGTATTGTATTCGTGTACCGAAGATTTTTCATCATCCGACTTTTCATAAAATGATTGAAGATCAGGGTCTGTAGTTTCTTCTGTGTCTAGGTCATTACGGGAATGATTATGTACTTCCTTGACTTCCAAAATAGTGGTCTTCCCGGGGGAGGTTTTTAGAGTAGCAGGACATTCTTTATAGGTGCATCTCCAGGAATGCGCCCCAGAACTTTTAAGAGTGCCAGACTTACGGAACAAAAATGAATTGTGAATAATACCAGGTTTGCCTCTTATAGTTTTAGCCTCAGTTAGTGACATATTGATATAATGTGAATGAGTTAATTATATTTATGCCTATTCAATTAAGTTATTTATCTGATATCTATTATTATTTTTTCCAAAAAAATTTTTTTATAGTCTTCTATTTTTGTTTTAGTAAATTCTATTGTAGTACACTCGTGTTAATTTATGAATCGTATTAAATTGATTATGATAAAAAACTACTCTTATTGACCGAAGTCTATTGAAAGAATGCTGCAACTATCTACCTTGTCCATCAAAATAGTAATTATTATTCTTATACAGAATCCTGAATCACATAGCCTATAGTAAGCATAGACTTTTTCAAACAAAGAAACAATAAAATTACACACAATATATTTATCATCAATGGTGAAATTATTAAATTCTAAACAGACTGTCATTGAATATTGAACGCAGTGTCTTTAAAGTCAACCGCTCCTGCGAATTTCGTTATCTCTGTGTTTAGCCAAACAACAATAGCAGTCAGATTAATGATAGTGTCGGTAATGTCAACTCTTCACAGAATAAATAACTATTGTAGAGAAAGAGTCCGGTACCGTAGTCGAAGTAGATAAGAAATCCACGTGGATCCAGCAGCAGGCTATCTTCGAAGTGAGAGATAGTAGTGAGGGTGAGCTCTGCCCAAAGGAAGACTCAAAGAGCGGTAATCGGCTTCAATCGAGTACAGTATCGTTAATCAGTGCAGCCGATAAGTTCACCACCAACTTTTATTACAGAGTGTAGTCGATGGTAACAATCATGCAACGGTTTCAGCTTGAATTGAAACGGGATACAACAACGATACAGAGTGTTCCTTATTGTAATCACTATTCACGAGTTGGATCTTTGGATGTAGTGTCAGTTCCGTTTACAAGGGTAATTTTATTTTGTTCGTTTGAAACAGGGTGTTCAAAGTCCATTAAATCCAAATTGAATGCAATGAAACATGCCTTTTTCACTGTTGAACTATGAGGTTAGAAATCCATTCCAATTTTAAAAGTTCAAGTTACAAATTTTACCCACTGTCTCAACATCTATCCTGAAGTTCACCACCTAATGTATTGGAAAAGTAGTGTTTAGTAGGAAAATTCCTTTGCAAATGCTTGATAAAACTGAAAAGTTGGAGACGTATTTCTGAGCAGTCAATCAAGGTAGTCAATGCTACCAACCTTATCATGATTTTGGACCGCCTTAACGAGTCGAGAAGAATGAAGTGTAGTAAGATGAAATCTGAGCGTTGTGTCAAAAGCTATAAGAGTTTGAAATTCTGATCCTTGAGGTGTCCTTATGCGCGCCTCTCCACTAGGAAATGATGAAATGAAGTGCATCTAACGGATGATTCTCATAAAACATAATCTCATGAACTTTTGTCATTGTGCTGGACAATGTAGTTGGTGATGATGGATGAAGCTGAAAATTAGGTGTTTTTCACAATACAAGGAGCATTGTTGTCAGGTTTACCTGGAAATCTATATGAGATGAAGCGCTCTACCTGATCTTAGATTGTAAAGCACAAAAATGCTCCTAGAGAGATTTTGAATTACACATGTAAATGGTAACAATCGGAAGATATTGTTGATCAAAAACTAAAATTCATCAGAATTGATTTTTTCTTTCAATTTTACACATTTAAAAAAATTATAACTCAGTACTCATTGGAGATGAAGAGTTCCGAATGATCTCATTTTATCTGTAAAAAGGCGAGAGGCGATTTTTCTGTCTGATTACTGGATTTGGCAGAAATAGCTGAAAACTGGAAAATGAACCGAAAATACGAGGTTCTTGGGCCATTCTGTATCTAGCACAAGGAAATTTTGCATGAAGAAATTGGTTATGGACTTCTCTCATGTATCCAAATGATATATTAAAAAATCAGAACTATAGTATTAATTGCAAGCACCAATGTATATAGTGACTGGACTATTGTGTGACAACATTTCTGTATAACTCATTACTTTTGTTATTAAGTGGTATTCCTTTCATTCCAATCGATTGCAGACTTTGAAAATAATTTATTTCATTTTTCATTTCAGGCACCAAAATATATCACAAAGGCCGCAAAGACAGTTCATCGTGTGTGTTGTATCTCATTCTGCAAAGACAGTGAACATGTAATCCTATAGTTTGACACCGTACACATCGTTTCACCATTACCATAGTATCCACTTCCATTGTATAATTTTGTACATTACAAAACATGTGTTCTGTCATGAATAATAATGTGTTTATGTAAATTAACAATATTCATTGTTACTTTTGCAATTTTTCATATGTTTTGAAAAAATTAAAAGGTATTATGTACTTCATTGGATTATTATTTTATACTAGCTGGCCCGGTGAACTTTATACGGCCAAATAGCTAATGCATCTCATGACAAACCTTGGGAGGCGCGATGCGGCATTTTGCATCCAGGTGCTTCTTGCTTATATTGATTTGAATGGAAGAACTCACACACACTGAATCGGACATGGCCTGGAACAAGGCAATCTCCATAAGATCAACACTTTGTATCACCAAGCCGCGCCTCCTCAGGTGTGCTTGAGCTGCGTTTACACCGGAGTTAATAACACGAGTTATTAACAAAAAGTTACTAGTAGTTCTGTGAACAGTAGACCTCACGCAGTATTCTCATCCACAAGTACCTGATTGAAACCACGGTATATAGAAGAAGACGGTAGGTGTCACGGGCATGTTTGTGCTAAATTTCCGGTGTAGCTGACGTCATTTCATATCCAATAATCTGTTTTTAACAAATAAATTTCATAAATTGCCAATAGGTGTTAAAAACCTCAGTTGGTGGCGATGACGCAATCTAGCTGGCTGGCCACTGTGCACACATTCCATGACCCCTACCGTTTTCATCTAAATACCGTGATTGAAACAATAGACCTTTTGGAAATACAGCAATAGACTGGCTTCTCCACACATCTGAGTAATCACTTGTCAGCTGATTTATGATGAATAATTCTATATAGTCTGATTTTTACTTTCCTTGTCCTATTACCATAGGTAAGGAAAGTATTGCTTTCCGAAAAAAATTAAGGTACCCCAATTTCTAAATTTCTATACGTTTCAAGGTCCCCTGAGTCCAAAAAACTGGTTTTTGGGTATTGGTCTGTATGTGTGTGTGTGTGTGTGTGTGTGTGTGTGTGTGTGTGTGTGTGTGTGTGTGTGTGTGTGTGTGTGTGTGTGTGTGTGTGTGTGTGTGTGTATGAGTGTATGTGCGTCTGTGTACATGATATCTCATCTCCCAATTAACGGAATGACTTGAAATTTGGAACTTAAGGTCTTTTCACTATAAGGATCCGACACGAACAATTTCGATCAAATGCAATTCAAGATGGCGGCTGAAATGGCGAAAATGTTGTCAAAAACAGGGTTTTTCGTGATTTTCTCGGAAACGGCTCCAATGATTTTGATCAAATTCATACCTAGAATAGTCATCGATAAGCTCTATGGGTCGATGTCAAACGAGGCAAACGACAGAAGAGACCAGCGACAGTCGAGACCAGCGACGGTAGACACCGGCGACATTCGAGGCCAGCGACGGTAGAGGACTCCTGAAAAAGTGGCCTCAAATGTCGCCTGCGTTAGGCGACAGTTCAGGCCACTCTAATTTTTGTACAGCCCCGACAGTCGAGACCTGCGACGGCAGAGGACTTCTGAAAAAGAGGCCTCAAATGTCGCCTGCGTTAGGCGACAGTTGAGGCCACTCTAATTTTCGTACACTCCCGACAGTCGAGGCCTACGACCGTAGAGGACTCCTGAAAAAGAGGCCTCAAATGTCGCCTGCGTTAGGCGACAGTTGAAGCCACTCTAATTTTTGTACAGCCCCGACAGTCGAGACCTACGAAGGGAGAGGACTCCTGAAAAAGTGGCCTCAAATGTCGCCTGCGTTAGGCGACAGTTGAGGCCACTCTAATTTTCGTACACTCCCGACAGTCGAGGCCTACGACCGTAGAGGACTGTAAAACAGTCCTCTACGGTCGTAGGCCTCGAATGTCGTCGGTCTCGACTGTCGCGCCCCCAGCTCTATCAACTGCCACAAGTCCCATATCTGTAAAAATTTCAGGAGCTCCGCCTCATCAATGCAGATAGATTCTCGATTATCAGGCTTTAGATACAATTGAAACAAAAAAAAAAAATCAAGTGGAGTAGATTGAGCATGAAAATCACTACAATTAATGTTCAGTAACATTTTCACCTAAAATTGAAAATAAGTTTTAAATTCGAGAAAATGTGATTATTCAATTGCAAATTATTGTTGATTCTATTAAATCATTCACTATGAAGAGATAGCAGACCTCATGTGTGTCTCTAGCGCTATTGTCCTGTCACCAGCTGACTCAAATCTTTGAATAGTAGACTTGAGATATGCGGTAACACTAGCGTCAGGTGATAAATTTTCATAACGGCAAGGAAAGTTGTGTGAGTGCGCCACACCAGATTTTTACTCTTATATTGGCGTATGAAGGAAGCTCCTTTTACTTTCCTTGCCCTATTACCATAGGAAAGGAAAGTATTGCTTTCCGAAAAAAATTAAAGTACCCAAATTTCTAACTTTCTATACGTTTCAAGGTCCCCTGAGTCCAAAAAAGTGATTTTTGGGCATTGGTCTGTGTGTGTGTGTGGTGTGTGGTGTGTGGTGTGTGTGTGTGTGTGTGGTGTGTGTGTGTGGTGTGTGTGTGTGTGTGTGTGTGTGTGTGTGTGTGTGGTGTGTGTGTGTGTGTGTGTGTGTGTGTTGTGTGTGTGTGTGTGTGTGTGTGTGTGTGTGTGAGTGTATGTGCGTCTGTGTACACGATATCTCATCTCCCAATTAACGGAATGACTTGAAATTTGGAACTTAAGGTCCTTACACTATAAGGATCCGACACGAACATTTCCGATCAAATGCAATTCAAGATGGCGGCTGAAATGTCAAAAATGTTGTCAAAAACAGGGTTTTTCACGATTTTCTCGAAAATGGCACCAACGATTTCGATCAAATTCATACCTAGAAATGTCATTGATAAGCTCTATCAACTGCCACAAGTCTCATATCTGTAAAAATTTCAGGAGAACTGCACCATCTATGCAAAGTTTGGTTTTAGATTCCTAATTATCAGGCTTCAAATACAATGTAAACGAAAAAAATCGTGTAGAAAAGATTGAGCATAAAAATCTCTACAATTAATGTTCAGTAACATTTTCACCTAAAATTGAAAATAAGCTCGAAATTCGTGAAAATAGGATTATGCAATTGCAAACTGTTGGCAACTGTTGATTCTATTAAATCATTCACTATGAAGAGATAGCAGACTTCGTGTGTCTGCAGCGCTATCACCAGCTGGCCAGCCTTCACCAGCTGGCTCAGATCTTAGAAAAGTAGACTTGAGATGCGCGGGAACACTAGCGTCAGTTGATCAATTTTCATAACGGCAAGGAAAGTTGTGTGAGTGCACCACACCAGATTTTTTCCTTTTATATTTTACTTGAAATGCAAAATTTCCAAACTTCTTGTATATACGTCGACGCGCAATTAAAAAAGGAACATACCTACCAAATTTCATGAAAATCTATTACCGCGTTTCTATTCTATCAAATGCGCAACATATAAACATTTAAACATTAAGAGAAATGCCAAACCGTCGACTTGAATCTTAGACCTCACTTCGCTCGGTAAATTAACTTGACTGAATCGTCAAAAATTTCTCTTGACAAAAGTTAATAACTTATGTTTCTAACAGAAAATTCCTTGTTATTAACGAGATCTTGTTATCAATATAATTGACTTCCATATGATTTCATTTAACGAGAGTATTCATATGATATAACAGCCGGAATAAAAAGCAAAAAATTGTCTTCAAAATACTTTAAATTGAAACATGTGCGATCATTAGCATAATGATCTTCATCTGATCTAATGTAAATAAATTATAATGCGTTTACAGCAGAGTTTAAAACATAAGGTTTCAACATAAGTTAATAACATTTTCTTTTGGCTGCAAGTTTTGTTATCAACAAAAGTTGATAACTTTGTCACGTGTTTAGTCTGCAGCTGTAGTTATTAGGAATCAGCTGTAGTTGTAAGGAATCAGCTGTAGTTGTAAGGATGCTTGGCGTTGGGGTTGCGGGGAAGATAGTAACCTGTTATTAACAAAAGTTAATGCGATAAAAGAAGCTTTTGTTATTAACATAACACATTTCCTTTGATCTTTACCGACTCTCGATGGATAACATAAATCTTGTTAATAGCAAGGAATTTTCTGTTAAAAACACGAGTCATAAACTTTTATCAAGAGAATTTATGTCGATCCAGTCAAGTTGACAACTAAATATGAAGAAAATAAAAATCTCAGTAGCCTTTTTTAAAAATATTTTGGTGATAAAATTTTTATTTTCTTCATATTTATATTACAAGTAGCCCTATACAGGAAAGAGATAAGTTGACAACTTTTTATTAATAACTCATGTTATCAACTCAGGTGTAAACGCAGATTAACATGATGTTATTGACTTTCGTAATAAATTAACATCAGTTGATAACAAAAATGTTAAAAACTTGTGTTTTTAACTCCGTTGTAAACGCAGCTTTAGTCTTAGCTTAATTTGATGCACTATATTTTTATGAAAATTATCCAACAATCAGTATTTACATTTTATTTCGGGGCACAGAGCTTCGCTCGTTATTTTTATTTATTGACTAGAGAGTAGATGAAGAAGAGTAGAGAGTAGTAAATGGAGAAGTTTTTGAAATATTGAAACCACTCTAATTACCCGGAGAAAAATCGAGAAAATTCTGTTTGAATTTAAAGAATAGCATTTTTTCAAGTTTAAGCCCTAATAAAAAAACTACAAAATATTTAACAACAGATAAAATTACAGTAATCTTGTTTGAAATGTTTTTCTCTTTCCAAAAATACCCTTGAAATTGAAATTCGACCAGTAGAGTTTCGAGTTATTGAATATTTGATGCCCGGAAGTAGGCACATTCTGAAAATATCGAAAAATCTGAATACCTCAAAAACTAAGAAAACCATACGGATTTCTCCGTATGGGGCATTGTTAAAGACAGAGTGTTCGCAAATAACATAAATAACTTGGATCACTTGAAGGAACTCATCACTTTCAAATTTGACCTCATAAATGGAGACCCTGCTTTGTTGAGTCGGATGGTTTCTGCGAATGTACAACGGTACCTGAAGTGCATCGAGTTAGATGGTAAACATTTTCAACATCTTTTATAATTTGTTTAATACCTATTTTATACCTATGTACACAAATCAAATAAACATAAATCACTTTTTGAGTAAATATGTTGTTTTTAATATCATTTTATTACGTAATTGCAATTTTGCACCCTGACTAATGCTCACCCCTTATGTATAACCCTTATTGTGGTTCTTAGAATAATAATAATACCAATTTCTTACTGGCTCGCCCAGGAGCTCCCGCAGTTCTCTGCTCTTGCCAGTTACTGACGTCGGCTGCTCCAACAGTCCACAATTTTTGTGACTGATTTGTCGAATTCCGCAAATACAGATGCGAGAATTTGCGCTGCTGCAACTTAATGCTATGTTTTTGAGATTCTTCAAATCGGATTTAATGATACTGGATAATTTATATAAATCTCTGGAACGTATTATTTCCAAAGATTTGATAATCAATGCTGTATATCGCTGTCTTAACCAACTTATTCGGTGAAGAATATAGTCGGATGGTAATCTTAATAATATTTCAATACTGGTAACTGAATAGATTATAACGAGATTGGTCATGCATGGAGATAGGGAAATAAATAAAGGATACACCATCAAATTTGATACAAATATATTACACAAAATATCAACAAATAAACAAATATATATAGAGCAACGAGTATAAAAAATAAAATAAGAACAAATTTAATATATATATATCAAAAATATCACAGATTAGCTCACTTATTAGGTTTTTTGCTTTTAGCACGAAAAATTACCATGTGCTTCTTAAATCATCAATCCTATGCATCTAGAGTATGCAGCTCAGTTATCGACTTGCTGTTGCTTGTCGAATAAAATCTCATATACCTTCTTTCCAAGTTAATATAGATAATTAATTAATAATTTATAAATCTAAAATATATTTCTCAAGGCTAAAGGTTTGGCCTCTGATGGAAATTAGATAAATCAATTTATCCAGTGAACATGAGCTTCATTTATATCTTTATAATTTACTAATAAAATTAATGATCGAGTGAGCATATATATTATAACTTTAAATTAAAATATTTATTTCATCTGTGCATACTTAGACATGTAAATCTGATATTTAGTTCTTAATTTAGTTCTTTACTGCATCAGTAAAGTGTTTGGAAATAACCCAGAAGGCCATTATCAAGGCAGCTCTTTGTGTTCCGATCCGTTACCCCACAGAAGCGTTGTTCAATTCATTTAAAGTGCTGGACCTAAGACAACTTTTTATCAAGAACCTGCTTTTGTTTGGTTTTAAAAGAAATTTCAATATGTTGCAACCTGTGAACCATGTTTATCCAACTAGATATAGAATTAATGTCGGCATAACTGTCCCCCCTATCAATAGATCTGCATCAGCATCCAACCCTCACCACCTTATCCATATTATCTACCAGAATATCCCAACAGATTTGCGTACAGTTTTACCAAGCACAAATATCTACAAAAGAATGCTTACCTCATGGCTAATTCAAACTGGTAGAGAATCTTCTAAAAATATGTTAAGGTCAGCCCACACCACTTATATTTAAAAATACATTTCATAGTTTCTCCTCCCTTCTGATATATTATCTTCAATGATCACTAATCTTATTTTTATTCTTTGTATTCTCAGTTCTATAATATTATATCTTCTCTTCAGATTTTAGATCCTATTCTACATTAATTTCCTCATTATCCTTATATTCTTATCTCTCTCTCTTCTCTCTCTCTCTCTCTCTCTCTCTCTCTCTCTCTCTCTCTCTCTCTCTCTCTCTCTCTCTCTCTCTCTATCTATCTATCTATGTATGTACGGTATGCATTTGTATGTGTAGGTCTATACATGCATCTGTGAACATATATGTGTATGTTTATTTTTCTTCTTAAAAATAATAATAAACTATTAGACGGTGCAGTACTTGATCAAAATCCAATGCAACTCGGTCCCCGCGCACAGGCACAGCCCATGCGGGGACCTTCCTCCTATTCAACAGTTATTTGTGTTAACAGCAATAATAGTTATCAATGTTTATTAATTTAACAGTCACAGTTTTTGTTAATCATGGTCATGTATTTTTAGAAATTTTATTTTATATACATTATAATATCAACATAGGCTACTAGGCTCATAGTCATGTTATAATTCTGTGTATATCTTGAGTTTTATTGCTGCTATAACATGTATTGTGTTTTTGTTTTTGAGGAATAAACAGTTTGATTTGATTTAATTTGATTTGAATTAGTAAAATCGCTTTTGTACGTTTCAAGACTTGCGCAAGTTTGATATTAATTTAAATATTTGTATAACCTTTCGACGAGCTAGCTTTTTAAATCTTGTTTCACTCAAAGCACTGAGGGTGCCCTAGATATATATATTTCTTGTTAACTATAACTCACGTGCTGAAATTCACAAGATGATGATGGCGATCCAAATTTTTCCATCGTCTTAGGGTTTTCTGGTGGCCGAAGTCGTCCTCTCCAAGGGAATGACTCCTGGGATGCTGGATCTGCGGGCTCCTCTTCGCCCCCCTTGACGTTGATATCTGCTACCCCAGTGTTCAGCGGTGCGTCGGCGGCCTCGACCTGAGTGGACGACAGATGTTGCAGACCTTGAGGATCGAAAACTATCGAACTGACACTTCCGGGCTCCCTCTCCTGTGGCATATTGACATCGTCCATTGTGGGATTTGATGTGCTGGGAGTCGACAAAGTGGGATCTGGACAACCGCCATTCATATATGAAACTTCAGAGTTTGCGGGAGTGTGGTTCATGTTACTACTGAGTGTTAAGTGCAATTTGAAAAAGTGATAAATTTTACGCAACGAGGCCTTTATAGTGGTCCACAAGGTAGAATTTACAAAAATGGCTATGTGCTGGGTGTTCCCTGCTAAGGACTCTGCCAGGTATTTATTAATTTAGATTTTATGATTCATTAATATTGTCAATGTGTTAAATTGTAAATTTCTGACTAGCTTATTGATTGTAGCCTATAATATTCTCAAACTGGCTTTTATTTAAATTATCAGTGACTTGGAAAAATTCAGCAATTTAGGCCCATAAAAACTCCAAAATATAGTTTCAACAATAATAAAAAATTATAAAAATAATTTCTTCTTTGCTTAAAGCTATTGATTCCCAACAATATTTTTCTACTTTGCTTGCCTATCACCCATTCACGACAAATCTCAATCTGTATTGATTTGTCTATAATTATCAGCGATATACAGCCCTGATTTACTCTCAATAATGATTTTATGAGCTCTGTACTCATCACCTTTTGAAATATTCTAAAATACTGTACTAATAATACTAGTGTTTGTTTACTGCGAATACATATACAGAGTGGAAAGTGAAATATTGTCCCCGAAAAATGTATATTTCAAGTTTTTGAAGTTGAATAAATAATGGAAAGAGTGGTCGAAATGAGATGATCCTCTCACACATCATTGTTTGGTCAATTCTAAACATTTTTGTGGTAAAACCAATCCGATATCTCTCACAATAACTGAATAACAAGCGATATAAAAATGTCTGTCAATGATGACCGCCATCTTGTATTTTTCAATGATGTCAAATATTTTCGTTGTTTCCATCATCAATATTTTTATTTGTCTTGTTGTAACGAAGAGATTGAGACCATTTGCAAGTCTCTATCTTGAACTAGTCATGAGAAATCGATTTTATAGTTCTAGCTTGATACCTCATACGTATGGAAAAACGCACCAGAAGTCAAGCAGGGTTTTCTTTGGAGGGCGCTGGAGAACTCATTTTTTGACGTACAGCACAATCATGAAGATATAACATTCCAAATCTAAAAAAGCGCTCTAAATTTCATAGATTAAGAATTTCTCTGTATCTCTTGCACAAACAAAGTTATAATGGAATTAAATTTGAACAAATTTAGAAAAAAAGATGTTCAGGGCTTTTTAAAGTTATAACTAAAAAATATGCGTTTTAGAGGAAACTTTTATAGAACAACAATGGTAGAGGAAGATTTAAAAAATATTTCTGTCTGAAGAAACGGTTAAATATCTTGAATGGTTATTGAAATACAAGCGATATAGCAAAACCCTGAAAATTTTGGCGGCCATCTTGTTTTCTATGTGTTTGCCTGTGATTTCGACTCATCATCATCACGATCCTTATTATGTTAAACCTAACGAAGAAATTGAGACATCATCCATGGCTGTTACTCAAAAATGACCACGGAATGTCAGTTGTGCCCGAACTATAAGGCCTACCATACACGTTTCGATCGGCCTGTTCAGTCCGGGTCTTAAGGCCGATCGAAACGTGTATGGTGTTGCCTCAAGACGAAAAGTGGTCTCAAGGCCGGATTTCGGCCGCACTGGAATCCAATGAGGCCCGGCCACAAGACGGATTAATTTTAATTGCTCTTGAGACGGAACTGAACGTGAATGGGGAAACCTGGCCAAAACTTCCGCTCTTCCCCCTCCGCCATATTTCCTATCCTCGGTCAACACGTTTTGCACGTGTTATGGATAGCAAAATTATTCTAAAAATCGATTTCTTGAAAAATCGATTCTTGATTTGCATCGTAACATAAGTAGTTTCTAAGTATGATTTTTTTTCTTTTCAAACGTTAGTTTTAGTTTTTTTTTTTTGTTTTGATTGAACTGTATACTGTACTTATTGTTGTGTTAAGGAAACATATTTGGGTCATTACTCGTTGTTTCCAATGTGATATTGTGAATAAATAAATGAAAAATCGAGAAAGTTAACAGTCACAATAAAAACATGTTTTTTCAGGTAACGCATACTACACTGATCATCCCCCAGTTTTGCTTCAGAGTGAGTAATAGTGGAGGAATCAACAATCCCCCAAGTGGCTATACCGTTAATAACATACGGTAGCGAGGCATGGGTTTTAAACAGACAAACTGAATCTCGTATACAAGCTGCTGAAATGAGATTTTTACGAGCGGTCAAAGGTTGTAGTAGACTGGATAAAATAAGGAATGGCAACATAGGAGCTGAATTGAATGTAGAACCGCTATTGGATATTCTGAAGAAATATCGGGAAAATTGGTCCACTCATTTATTCAGAATGCCATCCAATAGGCTCCCAATATTAGCATGGGAGTACAAACCCGAATGAAAGCGAGGCATAGGAAGACCAAGGAAGAAATGGATGCCGGTACAGGATTTCTGAGAAACTTTCTCGCTTCCACTACCCACTTATCTTTTGAAAGAAAAAAGTTTCCAGCATGTCGAAAATGTCATGTTTTCTGCTTGAAATGTCTCGACATTGACGAAAATAATCATTATTAAAAAATAACTATAGGTCGGATAAAATTTATCTAGACACCAATATAAAGGAGACATTCTCCCCGTTAATTTGATATTGAATTATTACACATCACGACGCCCCATGATTCTAAGAGAAGTGATATTCAAAAGAAAAACAAATTTTCGCGATGTTTCTAATTTTATCATAAAAGTTGAATTTCCTTCCAATCCTTCAAACCTGGATCTTTTCTAGCACTACTAGGATATCGGGGATGATATTCTACATCCAATTCTGACGTTGAATTGGAAATTTGAGAAAGTTGCAATTTTACACGAATTGGCAACCATGTAATCTCTTCGGATGGAGGGCCAAGTCTCAACTTATTTCACACAAACTATAGGAATATCCATTTGCGGCTAGGATAGCCGAGTCGACTAAGGCGTTGCACCCTTCAGTCTGCTAGTGCTACCTGGTCGCGGGTTCGAATCCCGCCGAATCCTATCGAATAGGCATGGACATTTGATCATCTCATCGAATAACCCTCGCACTTCCCATTACCCACGCACAAGCAAATAGCTCATGTAGGGTATCATTCGCAAAAAAAGAACACGAATTTTTCTCATTTACAAACCTTTGCTCATAATATGTAGCAAAGCTATGAAAACCTATGTTGTTTTCTAAGTAGTTATTCGAGTGTATTGTTAAATGTATATTGTCCTCCGATAGAAAGTAAAAAAGTATCGAACCATTTTCAAATCAGTGACGAGCAAACGTGATACAGAGCTCTTGCATCGAAATTTAGATGTTGCACCTATTTCTGTTTCACATTGGATCCGAACAAATCAAAGCTCACTGATCTAGAAACTTTATCATGATGAAAGTGTTTTTCGAAGCGTAGTTTGATCCAGAGTCAATTTAGTCCTCTGGAATGAACAAATGAACATTGAAAATATGAAAACAGAAGAGATCTGATGTCAAATTAATGGAACCGTTCCAATCGATTCGATTCACAGACTACCAGTCTGTTGAAAGCTGAGTTTCAATACAGGTACAGGTATAATACTCATGATATTCATCACAATCGAATACTCAGTGCGAATGCCAAACAATGGTTTTGTCTTGCTCGAATATAGAAGTTTGTGAAGAGGAAGTGGAAATTGTGGAGCTCTATAATAGACGCCTCAGGTGATGCGGAAAATTCGCAGCTAAGGAGGAGCAATGCTAAAAAATTGGAATATTCGTATTGTACCTGTTAAATGAATGACATGAGGAAATAAGCATATACGTTTTCTAATCATTGATCAGAGTTATATAATCATGTAGATATCAAGTTATACAAGATATTATTTCATATCTCCACAAACTCACGATTCAGTTGTCTACTCCTATCTCTACATAGGATATTCTTCTGCTACTCTCTGCTCTGCTCTTTCTCCTATCATATCAACTAATATCGAATGGAAATCACGGCTTATGTATATGAATGGAGAATGTAGCCTACCGAAAGGTACTTAATTGAATTTTATTATTGATTTCTTATAAAACAAATTGAAATCACAGTGCGATGAATCATTAAACGATGGTTTTCTTCTTATTGTTGCCTACATTGCCTTCGTTGCCTTCCACCTTGGTATTCCCTTCTTCGATTTCCTTCCTAGTTTTCAACAATATAGGCACTAATACAATATTGTTTCCAACAATATAACTTCGATTCAACATATTCATGAGAGAGAAAAGCTTGAGTATCCAAGGTTTCCATCAAGTTATTCTTGGTGAGCCAAAAACATATATTTTTTCATAACCCCGGAACCCTTATATGTTATCATACCCTTCTGTATTTTCAGCTGAATTTTTCCAAATTAAAAAGTTTTTGATTTAGATGCTCTTGAGAAATCTGTGATAAAATCAAATTGAAGGGATAAATAACCTATAAAATTACTAGTAGCTCTGTGAACCGTAGACCTCGCGCAGTTATAACGACGTCCCAAACCATAAGCACATCCACACTGATACACTAACTATTTATTTGATCAGATCATGCTTACACAAGATTCAATTATCATATAACGCTTTCCGGAATTTAGTGCGAGAAAACCAGAAGACGTCTAGGAGCCCAGACGAGCTGTTATAAGTTCTTTGCATCCTATTTAATAGTGCATAAAAATTGCATTCAATGAGGCTTGCAATTTATAGTCAACACAGCTGCTAATTTTCTACCAAGTTGCATTGAGATATTGAATTGCATGCATCATGGCATGCAATTTATAGTCACCTCGACAGCTGATTTTTATGATGAATAATTCTATAGTCTGATTTTCACTCTAATATTGACGTATGAAGGAGGCTCCTTTTTCCTTTTATATTATCCTTGAAGTGCAAAATTTCCAAAAACCTTGTATATACGTCGACGCGCAATTTAAAAAGGAACATACCTGTCAAATTTCATGAAAATCTATTACCGCGTTTCGCCGTAAATGTGCAACATATATAAACATTCAAACATCCAAACATTAAAACATTAAGAGAAATGCCAAACCGTCGACTTGAATCTTAGACCTCACTTCGCTCGGTCTATTATAGCTCCTCAAAGACATTACAAATATTGAAAATGGATTATCAATAGCCTTGAGTTCAATTTTCTGAAACTTTATACCTAAATTCCTCTCTCGCGCCCAGTGTTGCTTTTTAGCTACTATTACAATTCCATATGTATTAACAATATTAACATAGTAACACAAGTGATTACATAGCAATATATGTGGTTAGATCTGTGGTATTACTCTACTGTTTTATAATTTATTTAAATTAAATAAAAATAGTAAGCTATTATATACCTGCTGAATAATACTGTAGGAGAATTATTCATAAGTACGTTTTGTTTCGGTGTTTTTCTTTTTAAAGAAAAACCAATCAGATAAAAGTAGCCAGAGATTGGAATTGTGCTAATAAACAAGTGTACTACAATCATCATTTTGATGACGGCCAATCTGGTGAAAGTTGGCAGTAGGCGGAGTTGAATATGCTTTTTTTGTTAGTATCTCCCTGATTTCGATCTTGCGCGTGATTGGAAAAATGTTCAATTCCTTCTCTTTTCATGGCATTAACTCGAAATTATATTGCGATCATTTCATTCCACTATAGTGTTAATTACTTAATGTCGGGGCACCGAGCTTCGCCAAAACCTACTATTACTTCAGGCCCCACAACTAATTAATGACGTCATAACATGTAGATTGATTCTTCCTAGTTCATAGTAGTTTCTACTAGCTTATCAATGTAACTTTTGATACTGTATCGATTTTTTATTGGATGGAATACTATCTAAATTTCAGATTAAAGACACTTGTATTTTAATAAATAGGAATTTTATTGAAATAAAAATTTATTCCACAAATGCATTAATTTATCCATACTTTCAGCTTGACAAACATAGGCCAACTCGATTCAGTGATAGAGCTACTGATAAATAATTTCATCTCAACCAAATATACTTAATAATAGCCTGTATCAGAGTCGAAGGAGAGGTAAATTAAACATAAACCAAATTTTATTTAACTCTTTTTTAGGAAAGAGGCTCCCACAAACTTGATCACAATAAATCTGTGGTACAAAGAAACCCATCAGAAGACTGTTTTTCAGTTAGGTAAAACCTTTAATATTATGATGTTATGGACAGTTCCAACACTTTGCATTTACTTTTTTATTTATTAGTTCTAAAGTTCTTTCATACACTTTATTCACACTGTTTTTCCACACTCTAATTACACTGTTATTTCACATTTTATTTACACTGTTCTTTCACACGTTGATTAAATTCTCCACTTACACTTTATTTACACTGTTCTTCTACACTTCATGTAAACCGCTGTTTTGTAGAATTGAAGTTCTTTCTTCTTATCGCTCGTATCCATTCTCGTTTCAAAGTTTCATCTTTCGAAAAATAAAATACCGTACGGAAACTTTTGGAGTCTTGTTATAATTCCCGCAACAATTAGGTACACAACAGTATCCCATGATTTAAAACCCCAAATTCATTATTACTTTTCACAAACGAATATTAGAAGAATGATAAACAAACCATATTCATTGAAATGGAAGACCGTGAAAATTGAATTTGTAATTCCAATTTTGTTGATTACCATATCAGATGTGATAACAAACATCAGCGCTCTTATTTCGCTTGCTTACCGACAGTAGATCATCGATGATCTACATGTGATGACGTCATAGTTTATTAGAGATCAGTTGTGAGGCCTGAAGTAATAGTAGGTATTGGCTTCGCTCGTTATTTTTATTTATTGATAAACAGAACACAATTCTCTAAAATGATCGTGTTTATATTTTACAGCTGACTATAATACATCAGCTTATGAATTTCGGGGATGCGATATTTTGTTTTTCCACAGAATCACTCGCTCACTTTTTACTATCCACAGACGATGAAAGTCTCAGCTTTTTCAGCCAAGGATGAATTATCCTTTAATGTCATTCAGCGTGTTTTCCCAAGGATGAGACCTAGTGCAATCGAATTTTTATATCATAAGCCTACTATGTTCCAAATTTCGTGAAAATCGTTAGAGCCGTTTTCGAGACCCGTTGAACATAAATAAATAACCTAATTTAAAAAAATAAATATAAATAACCAAATATAAATAAAATAACCAAATATAAAAAATAAATGTAAATAACCAAATATAATATACCAGTAATATAAAAAATAAATATAATTACCAAATATACAGATATTGCTCGCTCAATATAATAGGATATCGTCTATATTCATTCCTCTTCTACTATCACTTCAGTGTTACTTCGAACATCTGCAAGTTCCATTGTTACTCTCAAAGCTCATTCCAAACGCTGTTCTGCCAGTACGGCAGTTCTGCCAGTACGGCAATTTACCATCTCGAAATTATCATGAAAAGAATAGCAGCAAATTATATTTTTATTATGATGATGTTCACTAAAGAGCTATTTGCAATATTTCTTGAGAGGGAGAAAAATGTTGGTGTCATCATTTTAACTTTGTTGGAATTGAACAACTTCTAATACATTTCAAATTGCTGATAAGAATCGCGAGTTCTCATTACTTTTGAAAATAAATTTGATCTGTGCGCGCTGAACTGCTTCTAGGGCAGGCACAAAATGATGAGGAGAAAATAGGTAGTAGATAGAGAAAAATAGAACAACCCCTTACAAGAAAATGCTCTCGCCTCGCGCTGCTGAGTGGAGCAATGACTTTAATCAAAATTCTTTTCCTCACCATCGCCGTCAATATTAAGTCGAGGCAGGAAATAAGTGGAGAAAGGAAGATACTGGAAGTTCTAGGACCGATTCTGACCTCTGTTACTAGGCAGCGCTACCGATTTTGTCTCTTCATTTCCGAGTTACATCATTTCTCAATCGATCAAGATTAGAACTGCTCGAAAAAAAACTATTTCCGATTCTTCTCAGAAAAAGAATCTAGAAGAGAGTAGCAGAGTACGGCACATTCGTTATTCTCATACAATGTTGAATGATCTGTAGTTTTCGAATAGGAAAAATCCAAACAGTATCTCTAATGACGTCCATAGAGATCATAATCATTAATCATAAAGAATACAATATACCATGTCGGAAGATGTAATGTGATGAATTTCGTTTATGTGGTATGGAACATGTATTCACGGGGATGGAATATGATAGTGAATGATGATCCCCATGACAAGGTCACGACCCTCAAATGAGCGAGGAGAATTCGTTGTGGGATTAAGGTCCTTCAAGTTCAGTAAACTTCATTTGTCATGTAAAAAGGATTATTCCATTTGAGTTCTCATGGA
Source organism: Nilaparvata lugens (assembly GCF_014356525.2). Lineage (NCBI taxonomy): Eukaryota > Metazoa > Arthropoda > Insecta > Hemiptera > Delphacidae > Nilaparvata > Nilaparvata lugens. The sequence continues at coordinate 44,224,040 of NC_052508.1, forward strand.
AACTCCAAGAAATTCGAGTTTACAATGATAAAGGGATACAAAACATGATCTTGACGAGTCTATTGCGATTTGCGAGATTAGTGAGGTGAAAGGATAGTCTAATGAAAAAGACGAGAATAGGTACAACAAGATAGGAGTAGAAAGGTTGCGTTGTTCCATCAACTTAAATTAATAAATGATATAGCTCATGCTATAAAACTAAAGTTGAAACAATGTACTAGCCGGCAGGCTCGCTTCGCTTGCCTTATCCGTCTTGCCCGAAGACCGTCATCGTCCTCTAGACCCTCGGCTAAATTATCCGGAATTGAGAACAGCAGTTTCGCTCGTCTGCTTTCTTTGTTTGAGCTTGCTTCCTCTTGTCAAATAATCAAATACAGACTCTAAGATTTGATTCAATAACCAGTTAGCTGGAGCCAGTTACACACACACAACGATTTTTGAACGTTCAATTTTTTGTTTTTGTCTTCCTTATGAATTATATCAAATTCAACGCAACTTAGCATACATCATCTGTTTGACATCATTTGATTAATCTAACAGAATTGATGAGGACAGCAAAAAATCGTACATCCGAAAATCGATGTGTGTGTAGCTAGCCTGAGACAACTAGAAAAACACTGAAACAGACCGACTTTTGTCGGGGATGTTTCACACAGACAAGTTCTCACAGAGACAAGTAGTGTTTTTGAACGATATTAGTGTCACAGAGCAAGTTTCACAGGAGCAAGTACTTCTATAAATGGCAGTCTCACAGGAACAAGTTCTCACAGAGACAAGCAGTTTCATAGAGACAAGGTCTCCGTCCAACTAGCAGCGCTATAAATGGCAGTCTCACAGAAGCAAGTTCTCACTGGAACAGGGTGTCTCACAGAAGCAAGTACAGTGTCGTAGAGACAAGGTAGCGAATGTAGGAAGAAGTTAGGCATGTTGCCTACATGTGAACTTGAAGGCACTCCATTATTTTGTTCTAGTGAATTGAATGTCTGCTGTTTTTTAATCATGTAGGTATATGATTATGATTAAAGGTTTGTCATATAAGATAGGGATGGGTTGGTAGCCTATTAGAATTAGATAGAAGATAGATAGAATTATGGAGATAACTTAAATAAATAAATTGAGTTCTATGCAAATGTAATATATTTCTACTAAACTCCAAGATAACTATTCCAATATATCTAATAAGTATATATTAGACCTTCAACCCAAAAGAATAATCAATATGAATATGAAATAGAATATATAAAAGCCAAATAGCCTACCACTGACCTATTCATCACCGCTTCTAAAAAACCACATGACCAAAATGGTTTTTCATTATAATTCCTTCTTTCGTAATAAATTGTTTATGCTTTTGTACTCCTGAGTGAAGCTCGGTCCCAGATATTATCAGCTAATCATCGTCTTCTTTTTCCGAGCTGCGGTCTCGAATTGTAAATTCAAATTGATATAATATTAACTTCAGGCGATCACAGAGTAAAGCTGCGTTAACACCAATAGATTCTATAGATTCCTTATAGATTCTATTAGATTGAACATAACTTATCATACATCATCTGTTTGACATCATTTGATTAATCTAACAGAATTGATGAGGACAGCAAAAAATCGTACATCCGAAAATCGATGTGTGTGTAGCTAGCCTGAGACAACTAGAAAAACACTGAAACAGACCGACTTTTGTCGGGGATGTTTCACACAGACAAGTTCTCACAGAGACAAGTAGTGTTTTTGAACGATATTAGTGTCACAGAGCAAGTTTCACAGGAGCAAGTACTTCTATAAATGGCAGTCTCACAGGAACAAGTTCTCACAGAGACAAGCAGTTTCATAGAGACAAGGTCTCCGTCCAACTAGCAGCGCTATAAATGGCAGTCTCACAGAAGCAAGTTCTCACTGGAACAGGGTGTCTCACAGAAGCAAGTACAGTGTCGTAGAGACAAGGTAGCGAATGTAGGAAGAAGTTAGGCATGTTGCCTACATGTGAACTTGAAGGCACTCCATTATTTTGTTCTAGTGAATTGAATGTCTGCTGTTTTTTAATCATGTAGGTATATGATTATGATTAAAGGTTTGTCATATAAGATAGGGATGGGTTGGTAGCCTATTAGAATTAGATAGAAGATAGATAGAATTATGGAGATAACTTAAATAAATAAATTGAGTTCTATGCAAATGTAATATATTTCTACTAAACTCCAAGATAACTATTCCAATATATCTAATAAGTATATATTAGACCTTCAACCCAAAAGAATAATCAATATGAATATGAAATAGAATATATAAAAGCCAAATAGCCTACCACTGACCTATTCATCACCGCTTCTAAAAAACCACATGACCAAAATGGTTTTTCATTATAATTCCTTCTTTCGTAATAAATTGTTTATGCTTTTGTACTCCTGAGTGAAGCTCGGTCCCAGATATTATCAGCTAATCATCGTCTTCTTTTTCCGAGCTGCGGTCTCGAATTGTAAATTCAAATTGATATAATATTAACTTCAGGCGATCACAGAGTAAAGCTGCGTTAACACCAATAGATTCTATAGATTCCTTATAGATTCTATTAGATTGAACATAACTTATCATACACATGATGAACATATGTATTTTTAAGTGCCATTCAATCTATAATAATCTGTGAGGATTAAGTTTTTAACATTTTGTTTATAACTTTGGTGTAAACGCAGCTTTAGATGCCAAAATTTATTTTGGCGTTCCGAGTTACGGATAATAATGTCAATGAAAAACTTCATTTTCCTCATGAAATCTTCCCCAGAAAAATTTTAACAGATTGTTGTTCTACAAGCGTTTCTACATGTTACAAAATGAAAATCCCAGTGAAAAACAAAAAGTGCCACTTTGATAATTCCCAAATCATCCTTTTAATTGTAGCTCTGATTCAACTGAGCAATAATTTCCTGAACTTACTGAGTTGATAAAGTAACATTTAAAATTATCATAAGCGCAATGGGACTTGGGATTCCATCAATTCAGAATAAGTATTATACCGGTATTCATTTTTACAGGATTGAAGTAGTGCAACATTTAGATTAGCACACCAATAGATTTTATTTGTAAAGAAGTAAGTTCATTACTTTCATATCAAAGTTCTACTTTTTCCATTATGATATAGTATATTGACGACTACTGCAAAACTCCCTCTCGGCTGCTGAGGGAGGCTCGTGAAGGGCTAGTAGGAGCCCAGTCTAGTGCGAGTGTCCAGTGCGAGTGGTCGGCAGAGAGAGTGAAGGAAGCAGCGCGCAGCTAGCAACATAGTACAGCTCGTATCCTGAGTGTACTCCGACTCCTTCGACTACTAGGAGTAGTGTCTGAGGTTAACGGGTGTTAATCGAAGACACTGGAAGCTCTGAGATTCAGCACTCACATCGGGCGAGTGTTGTTCGACAACTTCGACGACTTTTGGCAGCAACCTGCCTGTTTCAACCAGTGGCGACAAGTCAGGTTTTGGCTAAAACCTGACTGGACGCTGGTACATCATGGTGAGGACCAGGAAAGGCAAGAGGACCTCGAATAAGGCTCGGGGAGGCCTTTCTCGACCTCGAGACGTGATCCTGCTTCCAGGAAATAGCCGGTGCCCGAGGTTAAGGACCCGGTGACCAGCAGCGACGGCGAGTGTAAGGGACTTTCCTACCTTGCTATTTCCAATAGGAAAAGCAAGAGGACCTCGAGTAAGGCTTGGGAAGGCCTTTCTCGACCCCGACACACGAACCTGGACCCAGGAAATAGCCGGTGCCTTAGGTTAGGGACCCGGTGACCAGCAGCGACGGCGAGTGTAAGGGACTTTCCTACCTTGCTATTTCCAATAGGAAAAGCAAGAGGACCTCGAGTAAGGCTTGAGAAGGCCTTTCTCGACTCCGAGACACGTTCCTGACCACGGGAAATAGCCGGTGCCCGAGGTTAGGGACCCGGTGACCAGAGGTGAAGCCCGGTGCAAGGGCTCTCATACCTTACTATTCGTCCTAGAACAGTAAGAGGACCTCGCGTAAGGCTTGGGAAGGCCTCTCTCGACTCCGAGATGTGAATCTGACCGCAGGAAATAGCCGGTGCCCGAGGTTAGGGACCCGGTGACCAGTTGTGACGCCCGGTGCAAGGGCTCCCATAACTTGCTATTTCGTCTTATAATAGCAAGAGGACCTCGAGAAAGGCTTGGGAAGGCCTTTCACGACCTCGTGACGCGATCCTGGCCACAGGAAATAGCCGGTGCCCGAGGTTGGGGACACAGTGACCGACTACAACAACCAGTTCTGAGGCTCTTAAACCCTGCTATTTCGGATCCTAAATAGCAGGAGGACATCTAGTGGCAATCGGGAACGTTACTCCCGTAACAGAGACCCCCCTCACGGCAGACACCAGATCGTTCCTGTTCCTCTCACTCCATGCCCAACCCTGTTAAGCAGTGCGAAAGCACGGCCCCTCTTACCTAAAAGAGGGAAGCATTTCTCCAAGGTACTCAAGACCCTGTTCCAACCCCCGACTCGAACGAGGGTGGTTGACGGTCGCCCCACCAAGCCTCCCGTCCCCTGTTGCGGCCCACCCCAGACGCCGACTGAGTCTAGCCGGCCCAGAGTGACACTGGGAATTCTGGTAGAAGAAGGTGTGGGCAAAAATCTACTCAGAACAGTAACAAATACACAAGACACAGGGAAAGGAGGCATAATACCATTCATATGGAGTAATGTTGAATGTACTCTTCCTTTGAGTAAAAAGCATTTTCAGAGAAATCTATATTTAATTGAGATCTAAAGTTGCGTTCATTAAACGCATGAACTTCATGAAATCAGGTAAAATATTAAATAATTGGATGCCAAAGCTTCTGATGCATCTTTTTCCATTTTCATCGAAAAAACACACTGGCGTCTGCCGAACGTGACTTTATCACAATGCAGCACCTTACATTTTCCTTTGATGTCTCTCAATAGAATTTGTTTTACTATTCAGTTGGAAAAATAACTAGTAGTTCTGTAAACAGTGGACCTCGCGCAGTTAAAAACCACAGCCTCCATAAGGGTGAATTATGTGCTGTTAAGACGAGTCGGCGAAATATCGATGTGTAAGCCACTAATGGCTGTTTGAAATGTATCGTCAATAATTATTGATATTAAGTATAATTATTATAATTAGAATGCTAATATTTTGTTTTAAACAACTACTACTATCATACCAAGTTGAAGTACCTACTTACCTAGTTTAAAGCAGAGAAAAGTCGGGAGAAAATAAAAAGCTACCTACTTTGAGTTATCAATATTGCATGTCTGATCGCTTGCAATAGTTCACAAGACAGCTGATTTTTACCAAAATGTAATTTTGAAAATAATAATCCACTAGACAGCTGATTTATGATGAATAATTCTATAGTCTGATTTTTACGGTAATACTGGCGTTTGAGAGAGACTCTTCTTCATTTTGTTCTAACCTTGAAATGCAAAATTTCAAAAAACCTTGTATAGCCTATATACGTTGACGCGCAATTAAAAGAGTAACATACCTGTTAAATTTCATTGAAATCTATTGCCGCGTTTCGCCGTAAATGCAGAACATAAAAATATTTAAACATAAAGAGAAATGCAAAACCGTCGACTTGAATCTTAGACCACACTTCGCTCGGTCAATGAAGCTTTGGATATCTGAGTTTTTTTCAAAGTCCTATGCTATTCTACTTGTTCTACTTAGCCAGTACCATTTTGATTTTTTTTCATAGTACATGGCAGTATTGAAATTAACTGTTCTATTGATGTATTCTAACTTTGTCTACAGAATTGTGAAACTCTGCATATGAGGAGTACTGTATGTCTAATTTTTTTGTTATCCACGTCTGCATCTATTTTCAGTTTGAAGAACTGGATATCAATCTTGATTATTCAAATTTGTTATTGTTTAACATACACACACATTATTTACAATTTTTTTAGAACAATAAAGCCCAAGGTAAAAACCTGTGAGGGGAGAAAAATCTAAATTTTCACATGAAAACGTCACTCGAGAATAATTGATTCTACCTCGGTGCCAGTCAGCTTTACATTTGTACTTGTATCATTGTATTGAATTATTAAAATATTTGATGATTTCAGTAAAACGACATTTTAGTCCTGGACTAGTAGTTCTATGAACAGTAGACCTCGCGCAGTTATAAAACACAGCCTCTTCTCATACTGTACATAAGAGTAAATCCTGTTTGTATGTTGTGTCGGCAAGATGACGGTGTGAAAACGGCTAATGGCTGTTGGGGTTAGTGTATCAAAAATATGCTAACATCAAAAGCTAATCTCCTTCAACACACTGGCAACAGGTCAGCCTGGGTTAAAAGCAGATAAAGGTTGAGAGAAAATACTATGTTTACTTTCCGTTATTAATTGCATGCAATGAATAGTCAACACGGAAGCTGATTTTTTATTAAGTTACATAGAGATATTGATTGCATGCGTTATTGCATGCAATTAAAAATCCACTCGACAGCTGATTTATGATGAATGATTCTATTCTGATTTTTACTGTAATATTGGCGTTCAAAGGAGACTTTTCCTATTGTATTAACCTTGAAATGCAAAATTTTCAAAATTCTTGTATTTACGTTGAGGCACAATTTAAAAAGAAATATACCTGTCAAATTCCATGGTAATCTATTCCTGCGTTTCGCCGTAATTGCGGAACATATAAACATGGAGAGAAATGCAAAACCGTCGATTTGAACCTTAGAACTCACTTCGCTTGGTCAATAAATCGAAATTTTAAGAAACCACAAATATCCTGGATGAAAAGGGGAATCAATTGTTATGTAGATTTGAATCTAAATGTCTAGGATCCACTGAACAGTCTACTAAATTCATCATTTTTTCTCCACAGGAGAAACGTTTAAAGCTGGCATCAAATGATGTCACCACATTATTTACTTATGTTAATTATATATTTATATATGCAAGTCACGTGGATTGAAGGAGCATTGTTTGTCACGTTGGTGTTGATTGGAGGAAGATTCTATTTTACTATTTAAATCAATCATAATGTAATTTACTTATCCACTTCGAGATTTACATAGTGATAATAAGTGGGAAATGAAATGTATAGCAAACACTTCAGTTGCTATGTAGTCCTACTGTATTGTATTCTGTAGTGTCTTTTTTTGTGATGAAGTATCAGAAAATACCATTATTCAGCATTGTTATGTATTATTTTTAATGTCATTTTTTCTCTTTCTTTTCAATAATTTAAAATTTGTTATTATTTAAAATAAGTAGTCAACTTAACTATTGTTTGTTTTTAATCATATTATTTGTATTATCTTTTTGTATTTTTATAATACTTGATAGAGAGTTGAGTGTAAGAGAGGGTCGACTGTGCCCTAACTTCGCTCTCTAAGAAAAATAAAGGCAGTCATTCTATTCTATTCATGTCACCATAATATATATGTATATATTGGAAAAATAGATGCCATCCAGTTCATCAGAACAAATGGAATGCCTTCATCTTCATGTGTAGGCAACACACCACACCAACCTTGTTCCTGTGAGACTGACCTTGTCTCTGTGACACTCCACTTGTTCGAATGGGACTCTATCCCTCTACTTGTTCCAGTGACACATCTTGTTCCAGTGAGACTCACCATGTCTCTGTGAGACTCACCCTGTTTCTGTGAGACTCACCTTGTCTCTGTGGGAACTTGTTCCTGTGAGACTGCCATTCATAGAAATACTTGTTCCTATGAAACTTGTCTCTGTGACACTAATATCGTTCAAAAACACTACTTGTCTCTGTGAGAGCTTGTCTCTGTGAGAACTTGTCTCTGTGATACGGACCCCTTTTGTCATATCTTTTTCTTTTGGTTCCTATCTGTTCCAGATGTTGGCAACCATTCTGGCTATGATGACTCTGTTGACTGCCCTGAACAGCTGTGCTGTGCTCATTCCATACCATGTCCTCAGGTTCCTAAGCCACGATATTCTCCTTCTTCCAGGACCTCTTTTACTTTCTACCTTGCCCTGCAATACAAGTTGGAGTAGCTCGTATCTGCTTCCATTTCTCATTATATGTCCGAGATATTGGAGCTTCCTCGCTTTTACGGTATTGAGAATTTCTTTTCCTTTTCCCATTCTTCTTTAAATTTCTTCATCAGAGACATAATCCACCCATGACACCCTCAGCATTCTCCGGTAGAGCCACAATTCAAATACCTCTAGTTTGTGCTCAGTTGCAGCTGTCAATGTCCATGACTCTACACCATATAGAAGAACGGAGAAAACATAACATTGAAGAAATCTCATTTTCGAATTAACTGTCTAATCGTGACTTTTGAACATGGTACTCATTTTTAAAAACACAGCTCTGGCCTTTTCAATGCGGATCTTGATTTCTTGTGAGTGATCCCACTGGTCATTAAGAGTGGCACCCAGGTAAATGTATTTATTAACTTGTTCAACTGGCTTTCCTTTAATTGTAAGATGACATCTGGGAACATTTTTCTTGCTGAATACCATCATCTTTGTCTTATCTGTATTGATACTCAACTCATGTCTCTCACTGCTTTCCGTCACTCTGTCCATCAGCATCTGTAAATCATCTAAGCTCTCAGCAAGAATTACTGTGTCATCAGCATATCTAATGTTGTTAAGTATCTGTCAATTCACAGGAATGCCTACTTCTACATCTTCCAAGGATTTTCTGGAGATGTACTCAGAATAAATATCGAATAACAATGGAGAAAGCACACATCACTGTCTCACTCCTTGCTAAATTTTTATACCCTCTACACTGTCATCCTCCAAAGTCACTGATGCTTATTGGTTCCAGTACAAGTTTGTTATTATTCTGAGATATTTATCATCTATCCCAGTCATTTTCAATATCTCAATCATTCTCTCATGTTGAACCCTGTCAAATGCCTTCTGATAATCCACAAAGCATGCATATATATCCTTGTTCACATCTCTGCATCTTTGGAGTAGCACCTGGATACTGAATGAGGCCTCATTGTTCCAACAGAATTCCTAAACCCAAATTGCGTAGTTGACAATTGCTCTCCACAAAGCTTGTAAATTCTTTTATGTATTATTTTCAGGAATATCTTCAAGAGATGGCTCATTAGGCTGATTGTTCTATATTGATCACATTTTCTAGCTCCCGCCTTCTTTGCCAATAGAATAAACTCTGACTCCAGCCATTTCTCTGGAATGCTTCCATTGTCATATATACGGTTGAACGAAGAAGTCAGCCATGTAATAGTATCCTCAGCTAGAAGTTCCATAAACTCTGCCTGGATGTTATCAGGGCCTGTTGCTTTACCAGCTTTTGTGTTTTTTATTGCATCTGTTACTTCATCTATTAATATTTCTTGCCCTGTTTCGCAGATTATATTGGAAAGCACTGCTCTATTATCATGAAATAACTCTTTTTATATGTTTTTTCCACATCAGTTTAACTCTCTCCTTATCAACAATAATTATTCCATTATCATCCACCAGTCTATTCAATGATCTTCTTTTGATTCTACATATAGTATTGATTCTCTTATAGATGTTGAAACTTTCGTGACGTGCTTGGAGAGTTTCTATCTTGATACATTTATTAGTTATTTCTTCTTCTTTAGCTTCCCTTATTTTCTTCCTGATGATTTTGTTGATATTTTTATATTCTTGAGGATTGTTTTTCAAAGTCCTTCTTTCCTCAATCATCTTAAGAATGTCATTTGTCATCCATGTCTTCTTCTTTTTGGCACCCGGTTTCAGATATTCCTTCTTGATGCTATCCACAGTGGAAGTCAATGCTACCACCTCCAACAGAGGCCATATTTGCAATCAACCGAACATCCTCATTCAGTCTTGATTCCACTTCACTTTTCAAGTTTGGCTCCATCAATTTATTCATATCAAAACTCAGTTTACACTTCTTGATTACCTACTTCAATTTGACCTCGAAATCGCCCACTAACAGAGTGTGATCTGATTGTATGTCAGCACTTGGGTATGTTTTTGCACTGGTGCAGCTGTTTCTGTTTGACCAGGATAAAATCAATTTGATTTCTTATTATATTTTCAGGCGAATCTCCTGGTGACTTCCACGTATAAAGTCTTCTGGGTGGTAATGTGAAAAAAAGTATTCATTATTACAAGACCTTCTTCTCTCACGAAGATGCTCAATCGATTTCCCCGTTCATTTCTCTCTCCTAGTCCAAATGAACCTACACAATCACCTTCACGTCCCTTTCCAATCTTTGAGTTGAAATCTCCTATAAGTATGTTTACATCTTGTTTTGGTAACTGCCCCAACACCATCGTGATCTGTGTAAGAATTCAGCCATTTTCAGAGGTGTGGGAGAAGTTCTTATTTGTAATAGCATGACTCACTCTGAGATTGGAATGAAATTTGTGACACTATCTGCTACTGATTTACTCACTATGATTCCCAAACCACACTGAAAACTTCCATCTGATGTTCAAGAATAGTAAACTCGATATGTACCAATATCACAGTAGCTTGCTCCTGGCCAACGCATTTCACTAATGCCCATGATCTTGATAACCAACCTTTTCATTTCCAGTATTGCATTATCAATTTTTCCTGCCTGTGCCATTGATCTTACATTCCAAGTGCCTATTCTCATATTCATCTCCAATCTATTCTCCCTTGTACCTTCAATGACTCTGTTCATAACCGTCTCCCCCGGAGATCCGATTGGGAGACTTGAAACTCCGGAATATTTTGCTGCAAACATAGTCATTACATGGTGATAATAGAGATTATCCTTAAAGATCTTTTGTCGTATAGCTGGCGAGTATTTGAAGCTCTCTACAACACAATTTCAGATCCCAGCTGAGCCTCTGTACATTCGTATCTATTACAGCGTTTCTAAATAATAAAAAAATTACAGAATTAGCATGCAATTAATTCCAGCTGACTAAATGATGAATCAAAACACATGTTTTATGTGTACTGGACTTGGAAAGTATTGCTTAATACTTGGTGCTTAGTATTGATTTCCACATTGTGCGAAATATCAATGTGAGGACGATGTAGTAGGTAATGATAGTTGAAGCTGAAAATTAGGTGTTTTTAACAATACAAGGAGCATTGTTGTCAGGTGTACCTGGAAATCTATATGAGATAGAGCGCTCTACCAGATCTCAGATTGTAGAGCACAAAAAAAGGCTGTATTTGGATGATACATCTTAATGGTAACAATCGGAAGATATTGTTGATCAAAAACTAAAATTCATCAAAATTGATTTTTTCTTCAAATTTCACTCATTTTCGAAAAATCATAACTCAGTACTCATTGGAGATAGAGAGTTCCGAATGATCTAATTTTATTCAAAATTCAATAATCTAGAGAAAATGCAGGAACAAAATTTTCTGTCCGATTACGAGATTTGGCAGAAAGAGCTGAAAACTGGAAAATGAGCCGGGAATACGAGGTTTTTGGGCCACTCTGTATCTAGCACAAGGAAATTTTGCATGAAGAAATTGGTTCTGGACTTCTCTTATGTAAATAAGTAATATAAATTGCAAGCACACCCCCTTTTTCATGTCTATATTGACTGGACTACAATGTGAAAAATGATGTCAAGGTTTTGGGCACACACAGAAATATTGCAACAGGGAGCCAAGATGTGTGAAGTGTGCTGAGAAGCACAGCACAATCAGCTGCACAAAACCGAAGGACTCGATGCCTAAATGCGTCCACTGTGGAGGAAAGCATCCATCAAACTACAGAGGATGTAGTGTTGTTGTAGAACTACAGAAAATAAAAAATCAACGACAACGAAAAACTAATGTTCAGAAGACTGCTGAAGAAAAGAAACCCAACAAAAAGCTCGAAAAGGAGGTGCAGAAGGGATTGAACAACCAGACTGCAAAAGGAGCATTCAAGAGCAGCACCTCTTTGACAAATCCAAACAAGATCTACTCTGAAGCCGTGTCTTCAAAGAAGAAGGAAACACAACAAGAAAGTATGAGTGGTATCCTAAACATCGTCTTGGAGAAGCTTATAAAACAGGAGTCGATGTTGACTGTATTTGAAATAAACCAAAGTCATTCAATCTCTAAGAAGAGATGAACCAGCAATTGAGAATAATGACATGAAATGCCAATGGGCTTTAACAGAGACGAGCAGAATTAACTGGATGCAGTACTTCAAATAAAGAAAATAGATATATGTTCAATCTCTGTGACTCACTTCACAACCCAGTCATACCTGAGATTCAGATGCTACAAGTTGTATCATACTTCTCATCCCCGAAATAAAGCTAGAGGTGGAAGTACAATAATAATCAGAGAGGGTCTGAAGCATTATGAAAACTCACCTATTCAAACAGAAGTAATGCAAGTGACAACAGTTACAGTGGAAACTAGAGGATTTCAATTTATTGTGGCAGCCATTTACAGTCCTCCAAGACACATTATAACCAATGAAGTTTACAAGAATCTATTCGACCACCTAGGAAACAGATTCATCATAGGTGGGGATTTCAATGCAAAACATATAAGTTGGGGCTCAAGATTGAACTCTCAGAAAGAAAGACAGATATTTCAAGCTATAAATTATAGGCAATGTTCAGTAATGTCATCAAATAGACCCACATATTGGCCAACTGATTTCTTTGTAATCAGGAATTTATCATTAAACTACATGGAAATAGAAGACCAGAGCTCTGATCGTATGTAAAAATAGATTTTGAGCTGAAAATTATTAGCTGTGATCAGTTGGATTCTGATGTTGAAAAGTTCACAAGGGACATTCAAGAAGCAGTCTGGGACAGCACTTCACATTCAACACAGAGAACAAGGTCTTCTGGTTCACATTATCCACATTACACATTGGAACTTATCCATGAGAAAAGGGGAGCGAGGAAAAAGTGGCAGCGAACAAGAGCATCAGTGGATAAAACTCATTCGAATCTCCTAGCTAAGAAACCGAAGGAATGTATCAGTAGCTATAAGAATGATATGATCAGTGAATATCTCAGAAATCTTGCTACAGATAAGAACTCCGGTTATTCACTCTGGAAAGCTACAAAGTACTTGAAAAAACCCTCAGTTCAAGACACACCAATCAAAACAATCAATGGTGAGTGGGCAAGGAATAACGAACAGAAAGCTGAACGTTTTGCAGAATACCTGGAAAGTGTTTTCCAACCTCATCAATTCCAAGGTGGTGTAGAAGATTATGAGATGGGAATATCACAGGATATGAGAGAGATTCCAGCCTTAACAACAAATGAGCTGATAAGTATCATCAAGACAACCAGTTTTGAGAAAGCTCCAGGATATGATCTCATTACTGGTGAAGCTCTGAAAAACCTACCAGATAGAGCTTTGATAAAACTTACAGTTCTCATAAATGCAGCTTCGAGGATGAAATATGTGCCACTGTCATGGGAGGTATCTTAAGCTAGCTATTTTCATGGTCCTCAAGGCAGATAAACCACCACATGATGCATCATCTTATAGACCCATATCCCTATTACCCATAATGGCCAAGATCTTCGAAAAAGTTTTGTTTCTCAGATTGAAACATGTTATAGAGAGTGGACAACTCATTTCTGATCATCAGTTTGGATTTAGACGAAAACATTCAACAGTTCAGCAAGTCCATAGAATTACTCATGGAATTGAGAAGACCCTAGAAGAGAAAAAATATTGTGCTTTTTAGACGTCGCTCAGGCATTTGATAAAGTGAAGCATGTAGGTCTAATTAAGAAACTACAAAAAGTTCTACCTGAGCAGTATGCCTCATTGCTGAAATCTTACCTGTCAGACAGATTCTTCCGAGTGAAACAAGGTGATAGTTACTCAGGACTAACACCAATTAAAGCTGGAGTACCTCAAGGAAGTGTATTGGGCCCTACTCTGTACCTGCTCTACCTGTGCCAGAAAATGACACTATTGCAACCTTTGCTGTCTTAGCAGTTGAAGAAACTAATGAGGAAGCTACAAGTAAAGTACAAGAAGCCATCAAGAAAATTGAGAAATAGACTAGAACCTGGCGGATTAAGTTGTATGAAAGCAAGTCCACACATGTTGTCTTCACAAATAGGCATTATGTGTACATCCCAATAAGATTAAACAATGAAGAAGTTCCGTTTGCAGATGAAGCTAAGTATCTTGGAATGACACTAGATGCAAAACTACGATGGAAGTCACACGTCAAGAAAAAGAGAGAAGAATTGGATTTCAAATACTCGAAAATGTACTGGTTATTGGGGAGAATTCAAGCCTTCCAACCTACAATGAATTACTATTGTATAGACGAGTTCTTCGGCCTGTGTGGTTGTATGGCATCTAGCTGTGGGGCTGTGCAAGGAAAAGTAACATCAACACCATCCAGAAATTCCAGAACAAGGTTTTGAGGAATGCTGTCAATGCGCCATACTTTGTCAGAGACTCGATCTCCACAGGGACCTGCAGATGGAAGAAGTCGATGATCACAAAGGCTGCCAGAAACCATGAAGAGACTCTACATAATCATCAGAACATCCAAGCTCTACACCTCATTGACAACTCTAATACAGTGTGAAGACTGAAAAAGAAGAAGCCTACAGATCTCGTTTAAATTTAGCAAGAGTGATTCTGAAAGAAACTGTGTGTGTTTGCCATGTGAAACATGGGCATTGCCCACTTGGACTGTGAAGGAGTGAATACTCCTTTAATGTCAAACTTTAATGTATTAATTGGAGCTAGAATTGAACTTTTCATTAACCAAAGTGTTAGATTGCAGTCAAATTACATTTGAGAAAAAAAAAGGTGATCAATTTTCATAACGGCAAGGTAAGTTGTGTGAGTGCGCCACACCAGATGTTTTCTTATGCATTTTCAATGTTTTTCTTTATATCCTGAAAAGGACGAAGGAGTGAGTCAATTCTGTTGTCAAACGAACTTGACCTGTGAAGAGGTTGAAAGAATACGTGTTCAAAATTTGAAGCTGATTGATCAATTCTCTCCAAAGTTCTTGTAGAACATACAAACAGACGGACAACGACTTTGGCCTTCAGTAAGTCAAAGATGAGAAATCGCTAACGCTCGTTCAATGATTGTATAATATTAACTCATCTAGCACACTTACGTCGCGTCGCGTTCCAATTGGCGACAGGCCTTAAAGTGATGCTACAATACCCCACCTAATAGGGTGGAACACCAACGATCGAGTTTCCAATCTTCTTCATGTTAAAGTAAGGAACACGTCCTTCATAACAAGATCATTTTACAGATTCCTGAAACAAAGATATTCAATCTGACATGCAGCTCTGGCTTTTGCTACGGAGCATATCAGAAATCTGCTTTCAAGGTGAATCTTAGCGATGATATGATGCTCAAAACCGAACAAATCCTCTGAAATTCAAGGCAGTGTTCTCTTAAATGCATAATACACTTCAAAGATGAATAAAATTAAACAAGAAACATTATTGAGGAGACTATGATGAGAATAGATAACATTGGCGAAACAAAGATTTTCAAAGATTTCAGAAGCATCTACCCTTCATGCTTCTGATGGAATCATAGTTTATATCAGTTCTAAAGTTCAATACTTGATGCAGTCTATGACCGGACAAAAGGAGCGTTTATAATAATATACCTGATATGATGCGATTTTTAGATTTGTATACAGCTACACAGTGTATCATCTTAAAAACAAATAGTTTATTGTATGGCACTAATAATTATGCGAGGGATGAACTGGAGGAAATGGTAAGCAATGTAAGGAGTACTCTCATTGCATAGGTAAGAGTTAAAAGCACAAAGTAATGGAACGAGTCAAGCCATAAAAAGCAGACTACATTAGTGCAGTTTACTCTTGCAAGCTACATTCTACATTTTATCTGAGTTTCAACATCTCTCTTACTGCTCTTATCGTTTTGACAGCTTTCATCTACTTTACTCCTTCCCTTCCTGTTCCCTCACCCTCATTGCAACATTCTCATTCTCTCACACACTTATCTATCCACCCCTCTTTCTCACCACCCACACGAGTAAATAGCCGAGCGCGTTACCATTGCCTCGATAGAATTCCATCGATTTTCTTTTGTTCGCTTCCCGAGAACTCATGCTTTTATCGTTTGTTCTTTTTTAAAACCTTTCATCTCTACGATTAAAAGTTGAAAGCATGACGTCGGCAAAGGACAAGTGAAGCGGCTTCATAACTAAGCGGTTGATTCTGCCCCGGTTAAAAGCGTGAGATGAGGATTCCATCATTGGAACAAGAGCTGTAACACAATGATAAAACAACTGTCATTGAAACAGCCAAAGTGAAATAGATTAATTTTTGAAGAAACTTATTTCAGTTTTCGAGTTATACAGAAATATTGATTGGATAATATTTTGAGTTTATCAATCAAGTTTGGTAAACAATGCTCTCCTATTTCTACATTCTCCGTTGAGAATCCAATTAAACATTTCTCTCACTGAAAATATTGAAATATCTGTTCTTTAAATGTCATATTATGTCAGTAATATAATTACCAGGGATATTATCAGAATTTATGATATGATATAACTAAATGATATGAGACGTATTTCTAGTGTACTTTTTCAGAAGAAACACTCAGTTCAAAACAAAAAAGGAACCTTTCAAAACGATTTGGTGAAACAGAGATTTGTAGGCTTGCTATAAGGAAGAAATTAAAAAAAATTCTTGGATAACACACTTTTGAAATTATTGTTACATTTTCTGGTGTACGAAAATTACTACTAAATTTATAGTTCAGAGATAGAACGTTATCATTCTTTTATCCTGAATACTAATTCAAGTGATCAGTATTACTTTTATAAATGACGTTATAGAATATCAACCAGTTTTCAGATACACAAAAATAATCTGCGAAGTCATCATATCAATAGTAGCTCACTGATCTTATTAATTGAGATATTCAATTCCCGATAAATTTCCTGTATTAGAGGTATTAAAGCGGACAGCTCTTCTAAAAGTGTATTTACTTTTCGATGGAAATGTATAGTACAGTTATATGCCAGAGGCTATCCAATTATTCAAGTGGAGAGCTTAACGTAATGATTGCTGATCAGCAAGCATTCAGTTCAGTTTCTGAATGTAGTAAACCTTTGGCTCCTGAGAGAGAGTGTCTTGTGTTGAAACTTCTGATTTAGGGTCTTGTATTGGAGCCTCTCTCATATTGAATAGGATGAGTGTTTTGGTGAAAGCAGACATGAATTCACAAACACTCACTCCTATTTCTAGTGGATGCCTCACTCTGGCATATAATATCCGAACATTCGCTCTGACTAATGAACTTAGTAAAGTGAAATACACTTTGAACTGTCAGCGTTTGTTGAATGGGAAGAATTAAAGTTATTAATGAGGAGTGCTGACAGTTCAGAGTTTGAACAACGCTAACTGGAGTGCCGTACTTATCACAACGACTGCTCATTTCTTGTGGTCGGCAGTTTCAGCATATTCCAAAACTTTCGGCTGCTTCGAGCACTTCCAACGCTCTTGTATTTGGCATTTGAATTTGCAGCCAAAAACTATTCTGTAATAATATGACTTGTATTCATCATGCGCATTCATGTAGGATAATCTCTTGAGTTGGATGATTTTGGTTGAGGGTCTTTATAACTCAAGGATTCAACCGTGGAACTACAGAAAGTGAGGAGCAACGTAGGCTGTGATTGCTTTAATCACCTAGTTCGTAACTCTTGTTTTTAGTTTCAAGAGCTCAGCGATCACTCAAAAATAAAACTTCTCTATCATAAAATAACTAGTATACAATTCTCAATTATTTCTGGTCTAAATAAGAACTTAATTCGAGTACAGAATAAACTTGTGTGAAATACAGATGACATCATTGTGACAGGTTCACCTATTAACAATAATCATGATTGTAAGTAGGGCAGAGTTTACAAAATTAAAATCTACATATCAGTCCAGGCAACGGATAATATGCTTAAATAGGTATAGAGTGAAAAGTTTGGAACACAATTTTCAACTTCACAGCTCTTTCAAGGATGGTTAGAGGATTAACATATCAAAAGTCCTCACCCCTACCCCCTGTGCTGAAGGGGTGGGGGTTGTTTGAAAGTACAATTTTCTGATTTTTCGCATATATCTCGGAAACTATGCATCTTATGAACATTTGTACTCTGTGTAAAATTGAAGCTTACAAAATTACCAACAAGTTTTGTTTCCTAAATTTTTCCTATATCTCTCATAGTTTCTGAGATATCCGCTCTTGAAGGTGAGACATTTTTTGAAAAAACACTTCTGCCTCCAATTTTTTAATTTTTTTGGCCATATAATTTGGCCAAATTGATGGAAGAAATCCGTGCTGATTATGGAGCTTTTGATAGAGCATCAAATTATCTTCAATTTGATGTATATTTTCACTATTTTACGCATTTCCTTACGACTGTTGCAGCAGTTTTAATGTTGAGAGTGAGATTTTCTGTTCAGCAACAATAGATCAGTTGACAATGAAATTTGGAGGGAATGTATGGAACACAATTATCGACTCTGCAGCTTTGTTGAGACTAGTTTGTAGATGAGCATATAAAAAATCCCAACCCCTACATCATGTGCTGAAGGGATGAGGGTGGTTTGAAAGTTGCATTTTCCACTTATTACTTACGTGCTTATATCTTGAAAACAATGTGTTCTATTGACATAATCAACTACATAAAAATGAAGCCTAATAAGTTTCCCACAAGTTTTGTTTGATAGAGTTTCTCGATAAATCCGATACTTTTCGAGATATTTATGTTCTTAAGTAATGCATTTTCGAAAAACCAGTTTTTCTTCCATTTTTTCGCTCTTTCAAGTCTTATAACTTTTCAACAATTAATGGAACAACAATGTGCTAGTTACGAGATTGTAGAGCATTGAATTATCTTTCATTTCATATACAATTCGACTATTCCACGTATACCCATACGACTGCTGCAGCTGTTTCAGTTTTGAGTGTCTTTGTTCAGAAGGAAGTTTAAAAACACCCCGTGTGTTTAGTTCTGCAGACGTTCCAATAGGTACTCAATATGAATGTTCATACTGAAGCACACTGCCAATTTATGATGACAGAACAGTGTGATATTCGAAAAAAGTCACTTGTTGCAAATCTTGAGATTTGATACTCAAAACTAAAACTGCTGCAACAGTCGTATGGGAATGCGTGCTGCAGTATGAACATTCATATCCAGTACCTATTGGAACGTCTGAAGAACTAAACACACGATTAATTTGATGCTCTATCAAAAGCTTCATAATTAGCACGGACTTTTTCCATCACTTTTCCCTCTGTAATCTTTCGTTGACTGGACTATTACTCTGTAATCTTTTGTCTCTTTCACAATTACAGTTTCGTTTAAGAGTCGTCAGTGCATGGTTTGATATTTACTGTTTTTTCAAGAAAATATCACAAGTAAGAATGTATGGGTTTTTTCAATTATCAATGTGTAGATGGCTTCTAAATTTTCCATTTCTTTATTTTAGGTACTGGTTTATCTGATCGAAGTGTGTAACTCCTCGACTGAATAACTGCATTGTGTTGCATCATTCATCATTCATCATTCATCAGCCATCAGCCATCAGCCATCAGTCATCATTCATCAGTCATCATTCATTATTCATCAGCTATCAGTCATCAGTCATCATTCATCATTATTAATTCGTAATATTAATCATGTCTTCAATTCCGATGACAAAAATAAAGCATATTCATTTTTTTCAAATCGACAAACATTATTTGAAACAATATTCCAAGCTGAGTTCAATATTCCAATATGACATGGTGCATATCGTAGAAACATAATTTTCATTCAGTCTCAGTCTGTTACCGTATTGTGCTTTGGAGAGAGAGCCCTAGCCTCTGTCACCTTCTCCACAAAGGGATCTTTCTCTACATGAATGAATAATTAGTTTGCTTCATTAAACGAGCTATTGACACGCTCAGTACCATATTTAATCACTACTGGAGAAAATTACTAATTTATCACGAGAGAAATATGTGAAATGTCTACTATGAACTGAGCACACTCGAGTTCATATGCCAGGACGCGGAATGACGCGGATGTGATAAAGCCAGGACGCGGAATGACGCGGATGTGATAAAGCCAGGACGCGGAATGACGCGGATGTGACAAAGCCAGGACGCGGAATGACGCGGATGTGACAAAGCCAGGACGCGGAATCTAGGAATTATGAACATCCAGGAAGGTGGTAGCTCTCCTCTTGATCCCCATCCACCTCCCACCTTCCATACCCACCGATATTTCGCATGTTGTCATGGAACTGCAATTATTTAATTAAAACAAATCCTTCTGAACTCCGTTCAATAAAATACTTATCTTCAGATAATTATATTCCTTATCATCCGCTCAGTGTAACGGTACTGAGCAGCCGAAACGGCTCCAATCGGAAATATTTAAATCGAAAAATTGATAGCAGAGTTCGGTATCCAAAGCAAAGATTCATGTGAACCATACTTGTAAACTGTCAACTACATTTGAAAGAGTCTTTATCCGGAAGGAACGAATTAATGAGTTACAATACAATGCTTAATAAGAAATACTTGAGAGAGGACTTGGATCAACAACCACCACAGAATCTGAAGATTGGCAAATTATTGTTGACTTATAAATAGTGAATGTGTTTATACGTCTATCCATATTACACGTACATAAGTTTGATTCATAAGTTTATTATGATTCATTCATTCTAGATATATTTCTATTGAAACTAAAAGACCTCTCTAATAGTATGCGAGTAAGAATAATTAAACTTGTTCCCAAATTTTTTCAAATGAGTTTTTTCTTCTAGGGCAGGCACAAAATGATGAGAAGAAAATAGGTAGTAGATAGAGAAAAATAGAACAACCCCTTACAAGAAAATGCTCTCGCCTCGCGCTGCTGAGTGGAGCAATGACTTTAATCAAAATTCTTTTCCTCACCATCGCCGTCAATATTAAGTCGAGGCAGGAAATAAGTGGAGAAAGGAAGATACTGGAAGTTCTAGGACCGATTCTGACCTCTGTTACTAGGCAGCGCTACCGATTTTGTCTCTTCATTTCCGAGTTACATCATTTCTCAATCGATCAAGATTAGAACTGCTCGAAAAAAAACTATTTCCGATTGTTCTCAGAAAAAGAATCTAGAAGAGAGTAGCAGAGTACGGCACATTCGTTATTCTCATACAATGTTGAATGATCTGTAGTTTTCGAATAGGAAAGATCCAAACAGTATCTCTAATGACGTCCAAAGAGATCATAATCATTAATCATAAAGAATACAATATACCATGTCGGAAGATGTAATGTGATGAATTTCGTTTACGTGGTATGGAACATGTATTCACGGGGATGGAATATGATAGTGAATGATGATCCCCATGACAAGGTCACGACCCTCAAATGAGCTAGGAGAATTCGTTGTGGTCCTTCAAGTTCAGTAAACTTCATTTGTCATGTAAAAAGGATTATTCCATTTGAGTTCTCATGGAATCTCCAAGAAATTCGAGTTTACAATGATAAAGGGATACAAAACATGATCTTGACGAGCCTCCTTTACTTTACAGCTTTACAACTTTACAGCCTCCAATAAAATTGAATGGAACACACCCATTTTCATAACATCCTCAATAGAGACTAAAAAAAAAAAAAACGCTTAGAAAATAATCGTTCTTGGATTATCCAACTCTTAGCAGAAGTTAATCACCAAGAATTACATAAGATACTACAAAAACGTTTCAAAAGTGGGAATCTTAGTCTAATACCATAAGTAAGCGTTCTTATATGATAGCGAGGAAGATTCAAGAGAGCTTTTCTAAAGCAGCTTTGTCCCACGCCAGAATATAAAGAACGTGATGTGATTCAGCAGGATTTACACGCTCCCTGGCTTGGAGACAGTCTAATTGTGTAAAAGTCTTCATATATAAAGTCATTTTAAGATATTCTTTTATCGTAGACTGCTCCAGCGGGAAACGGGTACATAATGCCTTGTCATCCGCGCGGATAAAGCACGTTTCGTTCATTCTCATGGTTATGCTGTACTGCTTATCCCTCATCCGCTCTTGATATCAATCTGAGCTGAAATAAACCGTGAATTTCCTCTTCAGATAGGAATTAAGTTATAAATAGCGACAATATACTAGCGAAACACCGCTAGTAATCTAGACAATGCTAATAATGTGACAATGACACCGGATGGAAGATCTATTCAACTCTTGTTCGCTCCAGCTTCCTCAAGAAGGTATCAAACGATATTTTGGAACTCTTTTCTCAAGTTGGAGCGTGAGAAGAGAATGGAAGAAAACAGAAGGGAGTGGATAGTTAGGTAGATAGATAATTAACTTTTATTTGCGAACGTTACAATTTTCAAAAGTGCTGTGGGTGGACTTGACACATCAAGAGTATTCTCTCTTATGAGAGTTTCTCGTAATAAACCCACGAGAGTTTAAGAAAGTAGAATTATAGAAAGAAGAAATGTATTTAGTTTCAGTAGAAGTATTCTTTTACTACCTCTCTGCTATTCTGGCGAACATGGAATTTTCATATCCACTAGCAGAGCAACTGCGTTCATGCAAAAAACTCGTCCATGTCTAAATGTCCCATGTCACATTTCACTGCAGAAAGTTACTCAAAAATATTTTTCAGAGTATGCCTCAGAGGCTTACCAGTACAATTGATGGGAGCATTTTCCCATAAAACCAATGGAAGCAAAGTTATGTCGTTTGAAAGCTTCAGTATTTATTCTGTAGTTTTACATGGTACTCAATAAAGAATACATTGGGGATGTTTCACAGAGACAAGTTCTCACAGAGACAAGTAGTGTTTTTGTACGATATTAGTGTCACAGAGACAAGTTTCACAGGAGCAAGTACTTCATAAATGGCAGTCTCACAGGAACAAGTTCTCACAGAGACAAGCAGTTTCATAGAGACAAGGTCTCCGTCCAAACTAGTAGTGCTATAAATGGCAGTATCACAGAAGCAAGTTCTCACTGGAACAAGGTGTCTCACAGAAGAAAGTACAGTGTCGTAAAGACAAGGTAGCGAATGTAGGAAGAAGTTAGGCGTGTTGCCTACATCTGAACTTGAAGGCACTCCATTATTTGTTCTAGTAAATTGAATGTCTGCTGTTTTTTAATCATGTAAGTATATGATTATGATTAAAGGTTCATCATATAAGATAGGAATGGGCTGGTAACCTTTCAGAATGAGATAGAAGATAGATAGAATTATGAAGATAACTTAAATAAATAAATTGAGTTCTATGCAAATGTAATATATTTCTACCAAACTCCAAGATAACTATTCCAATATATCTAATAAGTATATATTAGACCTTCAACCAGAAAGAATAATCAATATGAATATGAAATAGAATATATAAAAGCCAAATAGCCTACCACTGACCTATTCATCACCGCTTCTAAAAAACCACATGACCAAAATGGTTTTTCATTATAATTCCTTCTTTCGTAATAAATTGTTAATGCTTTTGTAATCCTGAGCGAAGCTCGGTCTCCGATATTATGAGCTAATCATCGTCTTCTTTTTCTGAGCTGCGGTCTCGAATTGTAAATTCAAATTGATATAATATTAACTTCAGACAGTCACAGAGTAAAGCTGCGTTAGCACCAATATATTCTATAGATTCCTTATAGATTCTATTAGATTGAACATAACTTATCATACACATGATTAACATAATATGTGCTTCTCAAGTGCCGTTCAATCTACAATAATCTGTGAGGATTAAGTTATTAACATTTTGTTAATAACTTTGGTGTAAACGCAGCTTTAGATGCCAAGATTTATCATGGCGTTTCGAGTTACGGATAATAATGTCAATGAAAAACTTCATTTTCGTCATGAAATCTTCCCCAGAAAAATTTTAACAGATTGTTGTTCTACAAGCGTTTATACATGTTACAAAACGAAAATCCCAGTGAAAAACAAAAAGTGCCACTTGATAATTCCCAAATAATCTTTTTAATCGTAGCTCTGATTCAACTGAGCAATAACTTTCTGAACTTACTGAGTTAATAAAGTAACATTTAAAATTATCATAAGCGCAATGGGACTTGGGATTCCATCAATTCAGAATAAGTATTATACCGGTATTCATTTTTACAGGATTGAAGTAGTGCAACATTTAGATTAGCACACCAATAGATTTTATTTGTGAGGAAGTAAGTTCATTACTTTCATATCAAAGTTCTACTTTTTCCATTATGATATAGTATATTGACGACTACTGCAAAACGATGTCTGGTAGCCCTGGTAATGTAATGTAATGTTATGTGATGAAATGTGATCGTATGGTTGATTGGAAGTCTCCAACCAGCCTGATCAGATTTCTTAGTGGGGCCATTGGCAAACATTTCAAAAACGCCCTGATATTATAACAATGACTCTATTCCTAGTGGATAGCATTTCTAGTGAATGGCTGAATATTCTCGTTACCACATTGCAAAGGATCTTCAGTGAGGTCTACTGTTATGTGGACTACTAGAGTATTGTAGCTCCTAATGTCAGATTGAGTAAGAGCTTGAAATTTATTCCCATTTAGTGTATTCCATGTTCAATAATCTGTCACTATCTTATATTAGAAGAAACTTGCCTCTAAATAAATTTAAAAACGCAGTAAATCTAATTCTGAATGAAAATGCTTATTATTCCGTAAATTCATTTTCAAATTGTTGAAAATGTGATATTCAGTGCTGTGAGTTTATAAATAATTTATGTTTTTTTTCAATGTATGACTTGATTTATTCAATTGTAATGGGTGATGATAATAATTATGACTTGACAAGACTGATTTGATGAATGATTACACGATTCCTAAGATGACTACTAAGATGTTATGTATTGAATTGCTCATTTATTGTATAACAGACTATAAGCTGAATTCTTTAGACAAGGCCTAATCGCCCAATCTACATCCAAATTGTTTGTATTTATCGGTCAATATATTTCTTATTTCTAGACGCCAGCTGAGAAAGGGGTTTCAATTTTCGTAGAATACGCACGTAATTAAAAATGTACGTTTTTCAAAAAATGTGATTTCAAATTCAAATTTCGTTTATCACACACATATACGAAAATTTAGAATTAATGGGAAAGTGGCCTGGAATAAGGTTTATGATTTTCGTTCTTCTGTATTTATACTAAATGACGTATTCATTAGTGATGGCTCTTAAACGGATCAAAATCGTTGGAGCCGTTTTCGAGAAAATCCCGAAAACCACTGTTTTTGACAACATTTTCGCCATTTTAGCCGCCTTCTTTAATTGAATTTGATCGAAATCGTTCGTGTCGGATCCTTAAATTGTAAGGACCTTAAGTTCCAAATTTCAAGTCATTCCGTTAATTGGGAGATGAGACACTCATACACTCATATACACACACACACACACACACACACACACACACACACACACACACATACAGACCAATGCCCAAAAACCACTTTTTTGGACTCAGGGGAACTTGAAACGTATAGAAATTTACAAATTGGGGTACCTTAATTTTTTTCGGAAAGCAATACTTTCCTTACCTATGGTAATAGGGCA
The DNA here is from genome assembly GCF_014356525.2 of Nilaparvata lugens. NCBI lineage: Eukaryota > Metazoa > Arthropoda > Insecta > Hemiptera > Delphacidae > Nilaparvata > Nilaparvata lugens. The sequence goes on from NC_052508.1 coordinate 44,249,564, forward strand.
AGGAAAGTAAAAATCAGACTATAGAATTATTAAACTATAGAATTATTTAATTGAGTGGATTGCATGCGTGCCATGACGCATGCAATTCAATATCTCAATGTAACTTGGTAAAAAATCAGCAGCTGTGTGGACTGTTAATTATTGCATGCCTCATTGAATGCAATTTTTATGCACCATTGATTGCGTGCAATAACGCATGCAATAAATAATTAAAATAACATAGTATTGTCTCTCGAACTTTCTCTGCTTTGAACTCGGGCTGTCCTGTTCCCAGTATGTCTTGAAGAAGATTAGCTTTTGATGTTAGCATTTTTGATACACCAACCCCAACAGCCATTAGCCGTTTTCACACCGATATCTCGCCGACACGGCATACAGACAGGGTTTACTATGGTGGACAGTATAAGAGGAGGCTGCGGTTTATAACTGCGCGAGGTCTACTGTTCACAGAACTACTAGTTCAAATGCTAATGAATTAATCATTATTATTAAACGAGAATTCAAATTAAATGCTGTAATTCACCCCGAAGACTTCTGCTACTGCAAATATTTACAACAAGGTAAACAGTTTGCAGGGTAAATTCGATGAGTGCTACTATTAAAAAATTATTTGTCAGCCTAGGAATCGAACTCAGTACCTCCTGATTGCCGGTCAGGATTACCTTTACACCAAACTGACAATCTCTGGATAGCAGCGCTCATTTTATACAAAGCCATAGCGGCCAGTCAGTCTACAGATGGAAATTACTGAGATGCAATGTCTGACAACATGAATGATTCTAGTGTGTCCAGTTTTGTTAAACATGTGAATATTTGTAAAATAAAAAACTGCATGGTTGCCTGTAAAGTCGGTATACGGGCGAAAGTTTTATGTGACAACGACTTTGAGTGGTAAAATAATTTTAATGTGGATATTCATTCGTATAGTAAGAAGAAGGATGAAATAATAGTAACAATTTAAAACATTTATTTATACAAAGAATTATATTAAAAAAAAAACATTAATTTATACAAAGAATCTCGCACTGAATTTCATATTAGAAATACACAATCGTTTTATAATTAACTGGCAACGTGTAAACTTGATGTATGCAGGCGCCTAAGCGAAATAGAAGCGCAAGACATGAACCGGGGTGTGTATGCCTATCTCTCATACTCACTCTCTCTCGCTCTGTCTCTTTTTTAGGTAGAGAGTTAGTGGAGAGGATATTTTTGATATTCTTTCCGAAGAATGGACATTGATATGTCCAAAGCTCTGCCAATTTATGTAGATGCATAACAATATGATTATTATCTATAGTTATTATATTACAAATTGCTTTTTCATATCATATACAGTTCAATAATTATTTTCTTAGTCTATATTATGTAAATTCATCTATAATTTTGCTGTATTGTAAGCTATTGTATATAAGTGTATAGGCCAGTATATATTGTAATCTACATAAATAAAGTATTCAATCAATCAATCAATCAATCTCTCTCGCTCTTAGGTGGGCTAACTTTGCTCGAGTGGAAGGGACGCGTGCCTTTCACTCTTTATGTCTGTCTCTCTCGCTCTTAGGCGGGCTAACCATGCCCGAGTTGAAGGGACGCGTGCCTCTCACTCACTCTCATTGTTGCCAGCTGTTGCCAGCCTGGGAAGTAGTGGCGCAGTCGCAGGAGATAGCTTGCGGCGCCTGCGCAGGTTGACTGCGAAAGGGACTCGAAAGTTATATACTTTTTAGAAAAAGACTTACAAAGCTGCTCAATTTAACATTGAAAAGATAGGAAGAATATACTTTTAGAGCACCAATGACGTCACACCGACCAGCTGGTTTGGATTTGTCAACGCGCATCTTTTCGTGGCCAGTATCTTGTATTCTGTATACCTTGTATTTTGTATACCAGTACCTTGTAGGTACATTGGATAACACCTACTTTTTTCCCAACTTTTCTTTTTCTTCTGCTTCTCCTTCTTTGTCATCTTGTTCTTCTTTTTCTCCAAATTAGAGAATTCTTAATATTTGTCCTTTCATATTGAGTGATAGCTCATTTTACTCAGCTCTTCAAGGCGGTTTCAATGCATATTTCGGTTGCCTGACAAAACCTCACTAGTACCTCTAACCTCACCAGATAGGCTATGTATATTTTAATGAAATGCACTATTGACTTATTTATTACACTGTTGAAGTATTTTTGGAGCAATCCCATTCCAAAAAGTTGAGTTTATAATCATTTCATTAAAATACACATGTCTGGTGAGGTTGGTCGTGGCGAAGGCATGCGTTAGGGTTAGGTAAGGTTCAATCAGGTAACCGATATGCATTGAACCCACCTTGAAGAGCTGAGTAAAATGAACAAATAATTAAATGAATGTTTATTTCCCAAAAAAAAAACAAAACTACAAGATCAATTACACAACATATTAGATAAATTACAATAAATTACATACAAAACCTAGTTAGTTACAAAAAAAATTTATAATGTGTCCTCTATTCTACTTGTTTAGTTTTTTCTGTGTGGAAATTGACCTACTCCACTATGGCATACCATGTTCTAGAGTAAAATGAGCTATCACTCGAATTGATAAGATAAATGATATTGAAAATTATTCTCAAATTTGGGACCCCACATCTTTTTGGACAAAAAAAATTAATAAGCTCAATGGCTACCATACATAACTTGTAGGTTCCGAATATAATAAAAGAGAAAATTCCGATCTACCTGTACAGACAATAGGGATGTCATAATTCCAAGTTCCAACACAAACGGCAAGTTGCACAAAAGAAAATGTAATTTAATTAACATAAGATGACGTCATCATACAGAGCTGAACAGGGAAGGGGCTGCAGTGGCTCCATTAAAGACGTCATCTCATGGTTTGATTTTCTTTTATACAACTGGCTGATAGAATTTAAATTTTTGGTTCTCCGTTCCTTGCGATGTCTGTAAGGATTCTTCCAATAGGCATGATTGCAGTATTTTCTTTCGATTGAATTTATTGATAATACATATAATTTTCCAAGCTGATAGGCTGAGTGCAATTGATTTGTTGATGCACTTCATAGATTCAATTTATGATTTTCAAAGTGACATTGGAATTTTTCTCATTGATTTTTATTGTTAGCTTCATTAGTAATTTTGGAAGCTATTCTTCCAATAAGCTAGATTTCTTGTTTCAGGATTTGTTTCAATGTATAATTCATAGCTTTTCAAGTTTGATTAATTGTTTCCATCTATTTCAATTAAACTAATCTTTCTCAAAGAAAGAGATCATCACACTAAATGACACATTATTTTAATTTAGTCTTTGGAAAAAACAACAGCTGAAATACTTTTTTGATACATATCATCGTTTTCCAATAAAGCATTCAAAGCTGCAATTTTCAAAAAAAGTTGTTCACAATAAGAAGGTTAGAACCAAAGAAGAGGTAGAGTTTGTAATCTAATAATATTAGCCTACAAATATTTGGTCCAGTCAATTACATGAAATTCTTGGATGTTATATAAACTTTCAGCTTTCAGTACAGTTTTCAATTTCCTTTTGAAGAATGTAAGAGGCAGTGCCTTAATTTCCAGTGGTAATGAATTGTACAGTTTAACAGATGTGTACAGAAGATTTTTTTGTGAAGTTGTGAACCTGAACTATTGAACTCTGATATTATTCCTATTTCTGGTTTCATATCCATGACAGTCACTATTAATTTTAAAAAATCCAGATTACTTAACTAACACTAAATAATACATACAAAGAATAGACAGTTAATATTCCCAATTTTGTGAAAAAAGGTTTACAGTGGGTCCTCATATCAACATTACAAATCAATCTAATTGCTTTCTTTTGGAGTATAAATATTTTTGAGACATGAGTACTAGAGCCCCATAATAGTATACCATAGGACAGTAAACTTTGTATTTGAGAGAAATACACATTTAATAATATATTAATATCTACAGTTAACTTTAACCTTCTCAGCAAGTACAGTACCTTTGCTATTTTTTCACTAATTAATTCTGCATATGTGGTTGCCAATTAAGTTTGGGATCAAGAACAATACCTAGAAATTTTAAAGGTTCAGTCCCTACTTCATTGTTTGAATTTCTATTATAGGTGAACATAATAATTACTAGCACAACAATCATTAAGGAGTAGAGAGCTATCAACTAGACAATTTTGTACACCTGCTTCGGATTTACAACTAACTTTGAGACCAAAATCATCAGCAAAGAGAAATCCTGCTTTATCAGTGCCTTCTATATTACAAATTATGTTGTTAATATATATATTAGGGAGTATTGATCCAAGTATGGAGCCTTAAGGGACCCCATAATGAACCTTTCTGCCCTTAGAGAATTGACAATCTTTGTAAACAAACTGGTTGCCGTCCTTTAAATAGATTGATTTTGAATTGCAGCCATAATAAGAAAATTTTTCAAAAAGTATGTTATGCTTAACAGTATCGAAAGCTTTAGACATGTCATATGACCTAAAACTAACAGATAGACCCTTCTCCAAATCATCAACAACACTATTAATTTACTAAACTTGTTACTGCATTGCTAGTATTTCTACATGGCCTGAAAACAAATTGTTTTTTAGTAAAAATACCAAAGTTTTCAAAATTATTTGAGATCTGGTCTTGCATTATGGCCTCAAATACTTTGGATATCACAGGTACAATTGTTATTGGTCTGAAATAAGGCCTGATTATATTGGCCTGAAATATTGGCCTGAAGTTTTTCTTATCACCTTTTTTATGTAGCCTACAGGTATTACCTTAACGTTTTTCAATACACTTGGAAAATGCCCTTGTATACTAAACAATAATTTAAAAGGTAACTCAAAACTTCACTTATATAAGGGGCAGATATTTTTAAGACCTTAGAATTAATACCATATATATCTAAAAAAACTTGAATTACTAAGACTACTTATTTTCTGGTACACATAATCTGCAGTAACAGGTTGGAAAAAAATGGTACATTGGGCCTATTGCACTTATTGATGTAGTGAGAGCTGAGATGTTCACTAACTGGCACATTTTCACTAATTTCCTCAACTTTTTCAATGAAAAAGTTGTTAAATGAATCAGCGTTGTTATCATCATGTGAATCAATAGCTTCATTGTTGACATTTGTAAGAATTTTAACTACCTTCCATGCAGCTTCAGTTTTATTTTTTGAGTGCTCTATCTTGTTGTTGGAATAATTTATTTTTGCATTCTTAATAGCAATTCTATACTCTTTCTTACAGCTTTTATATTTATCTCTAAACTGATTAGTCTTAAAAAATTTCAGTAAGCTATAATATTCATCACAACTATGTTTGAGCTTTATTAAATCAGCAGTATACCATCCATCATCCAGCTTAGGCTTACTAACTTTGAAACCTCTAAGAGGATAAGCAGCATTAACAGCTGACATATACAAATCAAAAAACTTCTTAAACTTATCATTCCCATCATTAGGCTAAGCAAATACACCACACTCCAGTGTATGATACTAATTAACCTAACAAATAAATAAGTGTTCTGATCATTAATTAACTAACCTATCTAGCTTTTTGTTCATACTAGAAAAACTTTGAGAGTCATTTTTCACATTTATTAAAGATTTAAATAGTAGGGCATGATGATCTGACAGTAGATGTGTATTGATAACTTGGGTCACATGTCTGCTATCATGAATATCAGTCACAACATTATCAATACAGTGGCCTTCATTCAGTGTGCCTGGTCTAGTGATTTCATTTTTGTAGAAATATGGATACCAAAACATTCAAACAAATTGCAAAGATCTCTATTAAAATTATCATTTACATTAAAGTTGACATTGAAATCAGCACACAATATTAAATTATAGTTACATTTATAAATGGCACATAATATATCATTAAGACAGGATAGAGAGTTGTTAAAAAAACTAACATCATTATTATAGGGTCTGTACAATGACAAAACAATTATTTTTTCATTTGGAAGTTCAATTGCAGCAGCTTCACAAATCATTTCTACAGTAAGTTCCTTTACTATGCTTAATTCTTCTCATTTCAATCCAATAATTAAAAAAATTGCTTCTCCACTATGAATGGAATTTTTCCTTCCATAGAAGGACCCAAGTTCATAGTCAGGTATTGTGAGACAGCTACAGTCATTGTTTGTTAACCCGTGTTCAGCAACAGTAATTATCTTAGCATTAGGCTATAGTTTTATAACATAATAAGAGGTAAATATATTCTTATTTGTTTGATATACCCTGGACATTCAAAAAACGTTTAGAAAAGTTTCATTAGCTGTTTATTCATCATTAGTCCTAGGCCCAGGATTGGTATTGTTTGCATATCACATAACCTAGCTACATTTGGACTGTTGTATAAATTAGAATTCGAACCGTTTTGGGCGTATAAGCCTGTGGTACTTTTCTGTAAGTTGAGTAATTCTCATTGATTAAATAAATAAATAAATATCCATTCCTATCTTTGGACCTATTAAAAGAGTTATTTATGAAAAATTGCATGGCTGAAGAGGAATGATTTAAGGACTAACTTGACTTTTATGATCTAAATATTTATTTATACAATTGAGAATTTCATTGCCAATGAGCTTCTTACCAATTCTATCCAGGTATATATTTATTGTATATATCCTAATAGAATAAGATTCTTGTGCAGATTTAACTTAGTTGAGCTTGTAAGTAGTGATAGAAATGAAGGAATTACATTTACAATTTTATTTTTTGTTACATTTATTTATTTCCAATCACTCAATTACATACACTCTGTGAGTAGTGATGCGGTTTTCTTTTAATTTCTACTTTTGATGTGTTTTATTCTTGATTTCGTTTCAAAATGTTAATAACCTTGAAGCATTGCTAAATCTCATAAGGAAATAATTGTAAAAGAAGCAAGCTAAATAGTACAAGTAATTATAATAATTCAAGTACAAGTTATAATTCTATAACTGACTTACCTTTCAAATTTGATCACTGCTTGAATAATCTTTTTGGACATTTTGACACAATCACAACATCACAAAACACAATATCACTTTCACTCTGCACCTGCAGACAACAGACAGCTGACAGACAAGGACGAGACAAGAATATTCCATTCACAACAGAAACGGCACGAACTTCAATACATAACCTCAAATCAAGTTCAGTCTGAATAAATGGCGCGAATGCTCAGACCCACGGGAGTGAACTATTATACTCCATTACACAAACGCCATCACATGATAGGTCTGTGGAGCTACTAAAGATGCTTGGACCATCTTACGCGAACGTACCAAGATGAGTTGTAAAGATTTATACAAAAGACCAACTTTGTGTTAAGGAATGAACCTATATATATATAATTCATTCTATAACAGGTTTAAAGGTTTGTATTTGTGGGATGGGTGGGGGATGGTTGTGATGTGATCATTCTAGGGCCGGATAGTTTCAGTCATTTGTTCCAAAAGATGTTTTTTTAAAGTCAGGATGAAGCTCGCTCGGCTCTCGATGGACCTGATAGAAACAGGAAGTGCATTCCATGCAGGCCGACAGGCACTGACTAAGAAGGATTTTGTGAAAATAGTAGTTTGATGATTGGGTATCCTTGAAGTACTTTCTCCGGTTCTAGTATGTGAAGCATCTATCCTCCTACCTTCAGAGACAAATTTGAAATCATCTTTAAAATAGTTCGGATTACCGTATTTCAAGATATCTCTAACAACCTTGACTATTCAAAAAAGCCTTTGATCAGGAAGCTTTAATCTTGAACTAGCAATGTGGGCTGGGGTGATATGATCATGGCATTGGAGAGAGTAGACGAAACATAGACAATAATTCTGGCACCACTGTAGTTTATCATTCAGAGTGACTTGCATATAGTTAAGAACAGAATTACAATACATTAAATGTGGGAAGATGAGAGATTGAACCAATAATAATTTAATGTTTCTAGGGAGAATATCGTGCATTTTCTTTAATACATGCATAGCTGAGAATACCTTTTCACAAGTTTTGTTCACTTGTTCTGACCAGTCAAGAGTATTATTCATATTAATGCCTAAATTTTTAACTGAGCTACTACAGTAAGGAATGTCATTACCATCTACACTAATTTTGTGAATTGATTCAAGGTCAATATTGTTTATAAGACGAGAATATCCAATTATAATGGGTTGTGTTTTGATGGGATTAAGCTTGAGGCCATTTTTCTTTGTCCATTCCACTATCGAATTCCTCTATTCCAACTGTTTCATTAATTTTTTTTATGGGACAATTTGAATAGATTTGAAGGTCGTCTGCATAAGTATGGAAACGAGAATTTGATAATGGAAGAAAGGTCATTAGCATACAAAGTGAAGAGAAGAGGGCCTAAAATTGAACCTTGTGGTACTCCATGCATAACGTTTTTCCAAGTAGACTTTTTGTCACCGACAGATACACATTGTTTCCTACCTGATAAATAGGATATAAACCAAACTAAAGAGTTGTGATTGAAACCAAGAATAGCCAACTTATTCAGAAGGACTGTATGATCAACAGTATCGAATGCTTTAGAAAAATCAAATAGGGTGGGGATGGTGCATTTTCTTTGGTCCATAGCTGACCTCATATCATCAGTGACACGAAGCAGAGCTGTCTTAGTTGAATGGAATTTTCTAAAGCCTGATTGAAAGTTATGAAGCTTACTATTGTTGTCTAGAAATTTTACAACTTGATGAGCATAAAAGAGATAAGAAACGATGGTATATATTTTTACAATATTATGAAAACAGAAAGAAACTCTCACAAGACCAAAGGTAAATAATGTCCTTTGGAAGATTAGAATGTAAGATGTGAATTTTATTGTCATACACTGACTAATGTTAAAAACTAAAGGGTTGGGAATTGGGGTACTTTGGGAGGGTGGGCATTACACTTGGATTGGGGGGGGCATGCGCCATTGCCGTTGGGGGGGCTGGGCACCCCTGGCTCTGTGACTTGTTGTTTTCGTGAAATGATGCTTTTGGGTCCCTGGGACCCAAGGGTCACGACTAACGTAACTTTTTTCATTTTTTTTTCAAATGCACATTTTCATGCAATAGTGATTGGATTCAAGCAGTCAACATGTACATTTTGAACAGAGACTTCGAGAAATGACAAATTGACCTCTAGATCTCTATTTCAATTACATTAGTGATGATGAGAATAAATTCATAGTTCAAGATAAGTATACTGACCCTGAGTAGGATGATAGTGGAACCTATGAACTTCAAGTTATCCTAGGGGTACTAAACCTCCCCTAAAAGTAAACTTTATATGACCTTATATATTTTTCATGTTTCCAGTAGTGTTTCATGTATGTTTTAGGATTTATAGTAGTATTCATAACTATAATTTCATAAGTTTTGCAAATATTGTGCAACATGAACTTGAGGGTAGGGTAAAAACTACCCTAAGAGTGGACTATAACCTTCCAATTTTTCTCCCATCTTTCTTGTAGTGTTGCATGTGAGATCCATAATTGTATTCATCACTATCATTTCTTGTTCACTTTATATTAGATAATAACCGAACCTTTCTTTCCACCACCCTAAAAATGCAAGGTTTTATAAATTTATTTTTAAGATTATAATAAAGATCGATTTCTGCTTTACATTAGTGCTTGTTGCGTTCATCAATAACCCTTGGACATATTAGAATCATGGAATAACATTATATCTTGATATATATTGAGATATTCAATATAAAAGAAGCGGGTCCCTGGGACCCAGGGTCACGACTAACGTCGGAAAAAAATAGGGTCGGGACTAGAAGGTTAATTGCATGCAATTAAAAATCCACTCGACAGCTGATTTATGATGAATGATTCTATTCTGATTTTTACTGTAATATTGGCGTTCGAAGGAGACTTTTCCTATTGTATTAACCTTAAAATGCAAAAGTTCCCACAGAGACAAGGTGAGTCTCACTGGCACAAGTAGAGGGATAGAGTCCCATTCGAATAAGTGGAGTGTCACAGAGACAAGGTCAGTCTCACAGGAACAAGGTTGGTGTGGTGTGTTGCCTACACATGAAGATGAAGGCATTCCATTTGCTCTAATAAATTGGATGTCATCTGTTTTTTAATATATATACATATAGTAAAGTAAATTCGTATGGCTTTTGTTGGTGGGGAGTTCCTTTCGGGAATGTTCCCCCGCCTGAATATATAATTTAAGCCGTCAATGGGCCTTACGACTGTCATACTTCAGCCGGGACCGACAGTTTAACGTGCCCATCCGATAACACATATATCCGATATATATATACATATATATATTATGGTGACATGAATAGAATAGAATGACTGCCTTTATTTCTCTTAGAGAGCGAAGTTAGGGCACAGTCGACCCTCTCTTACACTCAACTCTCTATCAAGTATTATAACAATACAAAAAAATAATACAAATAATATGATTAAAAACAAACAATAGTTAAGTTATCTACTTATTTAAAATAATAACAAATTTAAAATTATTGAAAAGAAAGAGAAAAAATGACATTGAAAATAATACATATCAATGCTGAATAATAGTATTTTCTGATACTTCATCACTTTAGTAAAAAATGAGACACTACAGAATACAATACAGTAGGTCTACATAGCAACTGAAGTGTTCGCTATACATTTCATTTCCTACTTAATATCACTATGTAAATCTCGAAGCGGATAAGTGAATTACATTATGATTTATTTAAATAGTAAAATAGAATTTTCCTTCAATCAACAAACAACGTGACAAACAACGCTCCTTCAATCCACGTGACATACATTTATATAAATTTATAATTTACATTTATGTAAATAATGTGGTGACATCATTTGGTGCCAGCTTTAAACGTTTCCACTGTGGAGAAAAAAAGATGAATTTAGTGGACTGTTTAGTGGATCTTAGACATTTAGATTCAAATCTACATAACAATTGATTCCCCTTTTCATCCAGGATATTTGTGGTTTCTTAAAATTTCGATTTATTGACCAAGTGAAGTGAGTTCTAAGGTTCAAATCGACGGTTTTGCATTTCTCTTCATGTTTATATGTTCCGCAATTACGGCGAAACGCAGCAATAGATTACCATGGAATTTGACAGGTATATTTCTTTTTAAATTGTGCCTCGACGTATATACAAGGTTTTTTGGAAATTTTGCATTTCAAGGTTAATACAATGGGTAAAGTCTCCTTCGAACGCCAATATTATAGTAAAAATCAGAATAGAATCATCCATAATAATTCAGCTGTTGAGTGGATTTTTAATTGCATGCAATAACGCATGCAATTAATATATCAATGTAACTTAGTGAAAAATCAGCTGTAGTGTTGACTATTCATTGCATGCAATGACGCATGCAATTAATAACGGAAAGAAAACATAGTATTTTCTCTCGACCTTTATCTGCTTTCATCTGACCTGACCTGTTGCCAGTGTGTTGAAGGAGATTAGCTTTTGATGTTAGCATATTTTTGATACACTAACCCCAACAGCCATTAGCCGTTTTCACACCGACATCTTGCCGACACAACATACAAACAGGATTTACTCTTATGGACAGTATGAGACGAGGCTGTGTTTTATAACTGCGCGAGGTCTACTGTTCATAGAACTACTAGTCCAGGTTTAAAATGTCGTTTTAAAAAAAATCATCAAATATTTAATAATTCAATACAATGATACATGTACAAATGTAAAGCTGACTAGCACCGAGGTAGAATCAATTTATTCTTAAATGATTTAAAATATATTTCAAGTTGTTAGGCTTCATTTATTCATTGAACACCTATTTTATCATTATGGGTTATCATAACCTATTAGAATTATGTAGATTGCCTTTCATGAATAAATTGATTTCCATGTAAATGTATTTCTACCAAACTCCAAAATAGCTATTTAAATGTGACTTTCAATTGTTCAGGTTAAGGCCAAATTTTGATACTGCAGTAACTTATACATAACTGATATCAATGTAAGAAAGAAAAGATTATATACTTCTAGATGGATGGAACAATATTGGAAAGATGTTATCCAACGGTATTTGAATACACCCCTGACTGCTACTGTATGGGAGTACCACCAGTAATTTATAAATTTTCAATTCAAGAAAAGAGTGGTTATAGATAAAATAGTGTACTCAACGGTTATAATCTTCTCCTATCTATATTTTTTCTTCTTATTATTTCTCATCTTCTTCCTCTTCTTCCTTCTTCTTCTTCTTTTGTCTCCTTTTTCTATTATCTTCTTCTTCTCGCTTGTTCTTCTCCTCCTGTCGTCTTCTTCTTCTTCTTCTTCTTTCTCTAGCTTTGTCCGGCAAGGACTGATTTGTTTTTGTATTATGGAGTCCACGTATGTCAACGTATCTATTATAAGTCAAGGACTCTAGGACTCTCTGTTGTGAGGCCGGGTGACATATTCTCGAGTGATGTTTTCATGTGAAAATTTAGAAAAATTTAGATTTTTCTCCCCTCACAGGTTTTCACCTTGGGCTTTATTGGTTTAAAGAAATTGTGTATCATTTTGTTTTCATATGAATGTAAATAATGTGTGTGTATGTTGAACAATAAAACATTTGAATAATCAAGATTGATATCCAGTTCTTCAAACTGAAAATAGATGCAGACGTGGATAACAAAAAATTAGACATACAGTACTCCTCATATGCCACAGTTTCACAATTCTGTAGACAAGGTTAGAATGAATCAATAGAAAAGTTAATTTCAAACTGCCATGTACTATGAAAAAAAATCAAAATGTACCTCAGTAGAACAAGTAGAATAGCATAGGACTTTAAAAAGAACTCAGATATCCAAAGTTTCATTGACCGAGCGAAGTGAGGTCTAAGATTCAAGTCAACGGTTTTGCATTTCACTTTATGTTTAAATATTTTTATATTCCGCATTTACAGCGAAACGCGGCGATAGATTTCAATGAAATTTAACAGGTATGTTACTCTTTAAACAACGCGTCAACGTATATATACAAGGTTTTTTTGAAATTTTGCATTTCAAGGATAAAACAAAAGGAGAAAGAGTCTCTTTCAAACGCCAGTATTATCGTAAAAATCAGACTATAGAATTATTTATCATAAATCAGCTGTCGAGTGGATTATTCATCATCATCCACGGCTCTACAATCCAAAACGGATCTTGGCCTCCTCCAGCGCCTCCATTCTACTCTGTCCATGGCAGCTCGTCTCCAATTTCTTACACCAAGTCTCCTTGCATCTTCAGTGACTGAGTCCTTCCATCTCAGTCTTGGTCGACCAGTGTTGTAATTCATGATTCTTTTAGCCGGATATGAGTCATCAGCTCTTTCAACATGGCCTGCCCACCTGAGTCTCCCTACTCTGATAATAGCCAGTGCATTGGTGTGGCCGTACATATCATACAGATCCCTATTCTTTCTTCTGTACCACACTCCATCAATTTGCACACCACCGAAAATTCGGCGTAGAATCTTTCGTTCGAAAATGTTGATCATATTCTCATCCTGTTTTGTTAGGGTCCATGCCTCACTGGCATAGTTCAGCACAGGCAGAATCAGTGTGCGGTAGATTCTTATCTTTGTCTCTCGGCTCAAATTTATTGATCTGAAGTGTTTGGCTAAACCGGAGTATGTCCTATTTGCAAGTAAGATTCTTCGCCTGATCTCATGTGCTGTTTCATTTTTTGAGTTTACTGAAGACCCAAGGTAGACGAACTCATTAACCACCTCCAAACCACAATTAGCTATCAGGTCACACTGAGCAGCATTCAATCTATGAGCATTGGACCTTGATGAGACCATGATCTTTGTTTTCTGCTTGTTTATAATCAGTCCCATACTATTTGCTGCCCCTCTCATGCTATTAATGCCTCCATCATGTAGGGGACTGATCTGGCTGCAATGTCAATGTCATCAGCATAAGCCAGTAGTTGAATTGTCTTATTGAGCAGGATTCCTCTAGTGTCAATTTTGGAGTCTCGTATCACTTTCTCCAATGCCACATTGAAAAGCAGACATGCTAAAGCATCACCCTGCCTAAGACCATTGTAAGACTGAAATGGATCCGATAGAAGATTCTGTACTCTTACCTGGCATTGGACTGCACTCATAGTCATTTTAACAAGCCTTATAAGTTTATGAGGTATTTCAAGCTCATACATGGCATCATACAGTTTCTTCATTTTTACACTGTCATATGTAGCCTTAAAATCCACAAACATATGGAAAGAGTTGACATTGTACTCCAACATCTTCTCCATTAGAAGTCGCAAGCAGAATATTTGGTCCACTGTGGATCTTCCTGCACGAAACCCTGCCTGGTAGTTTTCTATTTTCCCATCAGTATGAGGTTTCAATTTCTCATAGAGGACATTTGAGAAGATCTTGTAGCCAACATTCAATAGAGTAATGCCTCTGAAATTCTTACAATCCATGGGATCACCTTTCTCCAACAGGGGGCATAGTTTTCCCTGATTCCATGTATGAGGCATGGTCTCTTCTCTCCACGATTTGATGACTATTTGGTGCATAAGGTGCCACAGAGTATCTCCACCATGTTTGAAAAGCTCTGCCACTACTCCATCTTTCCCTGGAGATCTGTTGTTGTTGAGTTTATTTATAGCTGTTACAACATCCTCCAGTGTTGGCTCCTCCATTTCTTCTTGGTCAGTAACTGGATTTATTTGCTCCATGGATTCAGGCTGCGGCTCCTCGGTTCCATTTAGAAAAATCAGACTATAGAATTATTTATCATAAATCAGATGTCGAGTGGATTATTAATTGCATGAAATGACGCATGCAATTAATATCCCAATGTAATTTGGTAAAAAATCAGCTGTCGTGTGAACTATTGCAAGCGATGAGGCATGCAATATTGATAACTCAAAGTAGGTAGCTTATTATTTTCTCCCGACTTTTCTCTGCTTTCAACTTGGTAAGTAGGTACTTCAACTCGGTATGATTGTAGCTGTTTACAACAAATTATTAGCATTCTAATGATAATAATTTTACTTAATATCAGTAATGATTATTGACGATACATTTCAAACAGTCATTAGTGGCTTACACACCGTTATTTCGCCGACACGTCATAACAGCACATAATTCACCCTGATGGAGGCTGTGGTTTTTAACTGCGCGAGGTCTACTGTTCACAGAACTACTAGTTATTTTTCCAACTGAATAGGTCAACAAATTCTATTGGGAGACATCAAAGGAAAATGCAAGGTGCTGCATTGTGATAAAGTCACGTTCGGCAGACGCCAGTATGTTTTTTCGATGAAAATAGAAAAAGATGCATCAGAAGCTCTGGCATCCAATTATTTAATATTTTACCTGATTTCATGAAGAGTATGATTGAACGCAACTTTAGATCTCAATTAAAGAAGATTTCTCTAAGAGTGCTCTTTACTCAAAGGAAGAGTACATTCAACATTACTCCATATGAATGGTTATTAGGCTTTCTTTCCCTGTGTCTTGTGTATTTGTTACTGTGGGCTGTGTCTTTTTTGTTCGACCATTTAGATTTTTTGACAAGTTCCAAATCCCCCTGATTTAGGTGGGCAGTCAATGCTATTTAATCTATCTATCTATGCATGTAACTGGTTCATAAATATGAAACATGAAACATGAAACACCATTATGTAATGCACTTACCAAATGCAGTCCCAAAATAAGCACTATCAAATGCACTCCCAACTGGACAGTTGGGTTAAGCAAGCTTTAAGCTAGTTGAAGACACTCCCCTACACTTATGGAGGCTTATAACATTAATCCATTGTACCTTGTTGTTCAATATTGTTTTTTCTCTCAGTAATTAAACAAAATAAAATAATTTTTCTCTCAACAGATGCAAATACAAGAAAAAAGTGGAACAAAACGATGTATGAACTTGAATACATAAAGAAATCGTTTATACTATATTTATATACCAACACTTTAATAGTGTACTTCTACAGAAATACTATCTTAAACCAGAACCACATCTGCAAAGAAAATTAGTTGTAAATAGGCTACGATAGGATATGGTTGACGGGATCAATTCTACTTACTTATTATAATATTTACTATTCACTCTATAGTATTTACTGATTTTCCAAATTTGAATTGAATAGAAAGCTTTTCAAAAATACAGAATATAGGTTTCAAAGTTTCGATCAGTGATTTACTTGTCAAGTGGTCAAATTGACTATATAGATTGTTTTTCATAGAGGGATAAACTGAGATATAATAAATACAAGTTTTATAAAAATTGTTCTGTATTGAAAATTTGCCTGAAAACAAAAATTATCGAAATAATCTATCACTTTTAAACAAAGTAGGCTATATATACATATACAAAAGATACCATGTTACATCATTATCGTATCAACGGTAAAATAATAATATTAATTGACAAAATTAAATATCATTCGCAAATTATGTAGTATTGAAAAGCAGTAGTAATCTACTTAATTGCTTCTTAAATTTCATATTTCTTTGATAAATGATTCTTCTTAACTAAGTAGGAAACATACAGCCATCTATTATAAAGATATTTTGTTGTCAAGAATCAATTAGTACTCAAAGAAAAATCATGTGTGTAGGCCTACTGGCCTAATAATCCTAGTAAAATATTAAAAGAAAGATTAATTATTAGTAAGATGATGAATAATAAAGATAAATAAATTATCATGGGAATTGATTACACAAAAAATATAAGTACAAATTTCAATTTTATTATTATCCTTATTAGCTTATGGCTTTGAAGGGCGAGTAGACCCAAGGATTGGTCGCTGGAGGTCACCCGATAGAAAAATCCATCGTCAATATGGTATAATGTAGTATTGCGGAGCGTTACGATTTCCTTGACCAATTCCATGTCGACTGAATGTGTTTTGTCAACTATTGAACTCGCAACGCAAACGCACAGGTAGCATCCTCGTAGAGGGGAGGCAAACAATACTAACTAAAAATCTATTTTTTCCAGGAAGGGTATAATATGGAAAACACATGTTAAATATTTCCTGCCGCCAAAGTGCAGTACTTTATACCTGACACTAGAATTCTTAGAAATAGAAGCATTTGGTTAACTTTGGTTTTACGCTTCAGTGAACATAGTCTATTAGCAGGGTAGTTCTGAGGACACCAACGATGACTAATTGACCGGGCTTTCTAGAAGTACCTAACGGGAAACATTCGATTTGTTTCATGGAAGCAAGGCAGTGTAATACTGAATGAGTATTTATAATTCTATAAAGCAAGGCCATTTTGGTTCTAATACCCGAGACGTCAGTCTGCAGATTGTTGTTATGGAATGCAGAAAGGTTCTTTCACCACCCTTAGACAATAAATGCTGTTTCAAAAGATTGAAAGACATGCTGCTTCCAAAATCTATGGATATGGTTTTAGTACTATATATATATATATATATATATATTATATATATATATATATATATATATATATATCTGTGAGTGTCGCATAAGAGACACACTATTATTCCTCACCCACCATATAGCATAATTATATAACATATCGAACTTTCTCACTCCCACTCAACCACATCACTCTCTCACACATACACTTTCCTTCTGGCTCCCTCTCTCTCTCTCACTCTCACTTCTCTCTCTCTCTCTTATCACACACATTATAATGAATTGAAACGCAGATTTCTGTCTTTGACACTAATATCATGCTTTAGTTGGATCAATAATGTTTCAATAGCCATCAAGATCTAGGTGAACTATTTGTAACACAAAAACTAATAATTAAAACCACCCTTAATGAAGCTTGATTAGTCCCAACCGATATGGTTTTCAGTAACTTTAAGGACATGACAAAAAGACAGTAATTGTGGGTTGGAAACGTAATTTTGAATATTTATTATAATAAAATATAAATCCCATTTTCCCGGTGCTCTAAACTCGTTATTTAATAATAAGCCTACAGTTTAAGAGCCATCACTGATACGTCACTTAGTATAAATACAGAATAACAAAAATCATAAACCTTATTCCGGGCTACTTTTTCATTAATTCTAAATTCTCGAATATATGTGTTATAAACGAAATTTGAATTTGAAATCACAACATTTTTTGAAAAACATTTGAATTTGAAATCACAACATTTTTTGAAAAACGTGCTTATTCTACGAAAATTGAAACCTCTTTCGTAGCTGGCGTCTAGGAATAAGAAATATATTGACCGATAAATACAAACGATTTGGATGTAGATTAGGCGATTAGGCCTTGTCTAAAGAATTCAGCTTATAGTCTGTTATACAATAAATGAGCAATTCAATATTCATAACATCTTAGTAGTCATCTTATGAATAGTGTAGTCATTCATCAAATCAGTCTTATCAAGTCATAATTATCATTACTCAGTACAATTGAATAAATTAAGTCATACATTGAAAAAAAAACTATTTATAAACTCACAGCACTGAATATCACATTTTCAACAATTTGAAAATTAATTTACGGAATAATAAGCATTTCCATTCAGAATTAGATTTAGTGCGTTTTTTAATTTATTCAGAGGCCAGTTTCTTCTAATATAAGATAGGGGCAGATTATTGAACATGGAGTACACCAAATAGGGATAAATTTCAAGCTCTTACTCAATCTGACATTAGGAGTTACAATACTCTAGTAGTCCAGATAACAGTAGACCTCACTGAACATCCTTTGCAATGTGGTAACGAGAATATTCAGCCATCTACTAGAAATGCTATCTACTAGGAATAAAGTCATTGTTATAATATCAGGTCTTTTTTAAAATGTTTGCCAATGGCCCCACTAAGAAATCTGATCAGGCTGGTTGGAGACTTCCAATCAACCATACGATCACATTTCATTACATTACCAGGGCTACCAGACATTGTTTTGCAGTAGTCGTCAATATACTATATCATAATGGAAAAAGTAGAACTTTGATATGAAAGTAATGAACTCACTTCGTTACAAATAAAATCTATTGGTTTGCTAATCTAAATGTTGCACTACTTCAATCCTGTAAAAATGAATACCGATATAGCCTAATACTCATCCTGAATTGATGGAATCCCAAGTCCCATTGCGCTTATGATAATTTTAAATATTAACTCAGTAAGTTCAGAAAGTTATTGCTCAGTTGAATCAGAGCTACGATTAAAAAGATGATTTGGGAATTATCAAGTGGAACTTTTTGTTTTTCACTGGGATTTTCATTTTGTAACATGTAGAGACGCTTGTCGAAGAACAATCTGTTAAAATTTCTATGGGAAAGATTTCATGAGGAAAATGAAGTTTTTCATTGACATTATCATCCGTAACTCGGAACTCCATGATAAATCTTGGCATCTAAAGCTGCGTTTACACCAAAGTTATTAACAAAATGTTAATAACTTAATCCTCACAGATTATTATAGATTGAACGGCACTTGAAAAACACATATGTTCATCATGTGTATGATAAGTTATGTTCAATCTAATAGAATCTATAGAATCTATTGGTGTTAACGCAGCTTTACTCTGTGACTGTCTGAAGTTGGTATTATATTAATTTGAATTTACAATTCGAGACTGCAGCTTGGAAAAAGAAGAGATGATGAGCTCATAATATCGGGGACCGAGCTTCGCTCAGGAGTACAAAAGCATAAACAATTTATTACGAAAGAAGGAATTATAATGAAAAACCATTTTGGCCATGTGGTTTTTAAGAAGCGCTGATGAATAGGTCAGTGGTAGGCTATTTGGCTTTTTTATATTCCATTTCATATTCATATTGATTATTTTTCGGGTTGAAGGTTTAATATATACTTATTAGATATATTGGAATAGTTATCTTGGCACTATCTTACTCAATCTGACATTAGGAGTTACAATACTCTAGTAGTCCAGATAACAGTAGACCTCACTGAACATCCTTTGCAATGTGGTAACGAGAATATTCATTTTTATTATTTGTTGTTGTTTTATATTGATAATGAGTACATAAGATTATTACTTTGTATGTAAAGTGCATTTTTTTGAAATAAATATATTTTGTCTGTCTGTCTGTCAGTTTGGTAGAAATATATTACATTTACATAGAACTCAATTTATTTATTCAAGTTATCTTCATAATTCCATCTATCTTCTATCTGATTCTAAAAGGTTACCAACCCATCCCTATCTTATATGATCAACCTTCAATCATAATCATATACCTGCATGATTAAAAAACAGCAGACATTCAATTTACTAGAACAAATGATGGAGTGCCTTCAAGTTCAGATGTAGGCAACACGCCTAACTTCTTCCTACATTCGCTACCTTGTCTCTACGACACTGACCTTGCTTCTGTGAAACACCTTGTTTCAGTGAGAACTTGCTTCTGTGAGACTGCCATTTATAGCGCTACTACTTTGGACGGAGACCTTGTCTCTATGAAACTGCTTGTCTCTGTGGGAACTTGTTCCTGTGAGACTGCCATTTATAGAAATACTTGCTCCTGTGAAACTTGTCTCTGTGACACTAACATCGTTCAAAAACACTACTTGTCTCTGTGAGAACTTGTCTCTGTGATACGGACCCAATACATTATATATTCAAATATAATTATTTTCTCTCTATCTTCATCACTCCCTCACATCTCAAATACTGAAAGTGAAAATATGAGAATTACTGTTGAGATTTCGTGAAATTTGATGAACTCCATCTCATATTTGGAGAGATATTATAATGATCCTCTTGACCATTTATATCAGCATAATATTTCCGTAACACTACTTCATCTTCATTATATTTCTCTTTGGTATTTCATTTCTCTAAGAATTCTCATCAATCTTCTTTGTATTTCTCGATAGGAGCATTCTACTGCTTTCAATTACTTCCATTTACTTCAATTAATCGACTTTGGGCCTCATCTCCAACCTCGATCTACAAAAAGTTTCAAGTTGGATTCTTCCCCACTTTTTTATATTCTTCTGTAGGAATTATTGAGACAGTCTTGAAAAATGAAACTTTTCACATTATGATTATACATTTTAATGAAAAAATACATAATATGACGATTGATGAAACGTATTGAATCCAAATTTCATATGAATTCAGTAAGCAATTCTTGTTTGTATGATGGTTCTCAAAAAAGACTATAACGATTTTGATTGAATTTGGATTATTAATAGCTCGCAAAAATAATATTTTTTCAATTCCCATAGCGAAGCATAGGTGTCCTGCTAGTACATCATAATATTCATTCCACCATAAATGAGCTTATAACGTGAATATTTCAACATAAATAAGCTTATTAGGTAAATATTTCAACATAAGTAAGCTTATTAGGTAAATATTTCAACATAATACATATTAATTTCTCCATAGATAGGCAAATGTGAATCAAGTTATAAAATCGATGATTTTAAGATATCTTTTCTTCGTTACAGCAAGATTGTCGCGATGATTGCGTGCTGTGAACAGTATGTTGCAATCATGGATGAATTGGCGCTGGGAAGCTTTACGGGTCGGAATGTCAACGGGAATAGCTCTTGAGTTTGAGGAGGAAGCCTTTCAAATGACGGCAGAGAGCAGCACTTGAGTCGGGTGCAGTGGGTCGGCTGGAGACCACTCAACAACACTCCGGGATTCTTTCCACCACTTTCTCTCAGGCGAGGGCACTGCAAATTACAAGTTTTTAAGGAATTCGCAAGCTATTGATCGGAGAATCGAACTTTCTCAGAATGTAGAATGTGCATGGGATTGGTTTCACATTGAAACCAGAGTTTATGGATAATTTTATATTCATAACTGTAAAATGGAAGAGAATAGAATATATATCGTTGTAGATCTTCGACCAGATAAACATAATCTTGGAATGAAGGTTTCATCTATTTATTTATTTTTAAATTGATGCATACAATATCATTCATAGTTACTATGAATGATTGGGAAAGGATAAGATGCTTGAAGCCAAAAACTGTTCTAGATAGAAATTGTCCAAAAATAGGTTATCTTTACACTTCATGATTTTTGTTCAATTTTGAGTCCAAAAGATTTACTATTGATTTCTTCCAACATTCGAGAAGTGCATTTATAGAACTAGCTATTAGCTATTAGAAATAGCTATGGAATTTACTAGCGATTGATCAGAGCAAAGAGCATAGAACTTAATTCCAACAGACATATGCGCAACGAATCAATATCACATAATTCCTATTCCTATTCAATTGTTGAAAATTTATATTTTGACAAAGCCCTAAGTTGAGCAAAGACTTATGCGTATCAAACACCCGCATTTTTTTTTTACATCAGCCAATGCTGATGCTTATTATGTCTACTACATCTTACTATATTTGTACTAATACCTACAGATATTAGCTGGTAGAACACCAGCTGATGAAAAGCAAAATTCGCGTATGGTGACGCATGAGTCTGTACGCACCTGAAGTTTTCTTTGAAATACACATTTACAACATTCAAATAGGAATAAAAATTGTCTGGGATAGCAGATTGTCTGAAATACCAGAATACCAAATCTGTCAGGAATAAAGAAGATTTATTCTGTCAAGAATAAATAATTTTTGAGAAGAAATACAGAATAAATACAAATTGTTTCATCTAAACCAAACGATACTGTATTATTTGAACTTAATTCAGATCCTTATGCAGGTTCATGTTATGGAAATTTCAGAATGAAGCAGAAATACCAGAACAGGAAGGTTCACCGATCAGGAAACTAGTCCATATGGGATATCATTTAGATATTGCTCAGACATAGTTTGAATCTGGGGATTGTATAGCTTTGGAGGATATTCTTGCTTTCCACATAAACTCTGATCAAGTGACGATTCCCATTCTCAGAAATGTTTTATCGAACGGTGTAGACAGCTCTGTGCTGCTTGCAACTCATTGAGAACAAACAGAACAAGCATCTATTTTTCGGATTCCGATGCGGGAATACACATTGCAAACTTCGCATAATACATCGAGTGTAAAATCGCTAATAAGCTAACGTGTGGGCGTTGATAACGTTTTTATCATCAATTATTACCCGTACCCCTCGATACCACAATCGTAAATACGTTCAACGCTGTCGGGACAGAACAATAAAAATTTCGATTTATTGCTGTGTTAGAGAAAATTTATTGCTCCATATTTTGCTCGTTTGATACGAGTCGCTGCGGCATACGCATTTACGATGTGTGATGATACTATATGCAGCACTCACTGTCCATGACGGAAAATTCTTTTCAAAATGAGTTTTTCCGGGTAATGTTTCCTGTTTTTCTACGTGCTCTATCGATTTTCACGTTCACAATCTTGTATCAGAACTTTTTCTGGGAAGTTTGAAACTGCTCAGGATCATGTACGATATTGTCTGTATTTCATAAACCCGTAACATATTGGATATCGGAAATATATTGCTCATGCCTTTGCAGGTCATTTCCTGAGTTTGTACAGGCCTATATTATGTTCTCCATTGGGTTGTATATTGTTTGATTGTACATTAAATTCTCTTGATTATAAATATTAATGGGATGTATTTACTTGAATTTGTGAGTCCTTATATTTCTTCTATCTACAATTAATTGAATAATTTATCTAGAAATAGATTCGATATGTTTTATTTCAATTGTTTTAGAAGGTTATAAATTGTATTCATATACAGTTTGAAATTCATCTCAACAACAATAATAATAACATAAATTCAAAAGACTTTGTTTTGTTGTTATGAGAGTCATATTAATTAAAGATGAAGAACCTTGTTCAAATAAATTTGAAATGGAATAATGTATATTGTCCCAGCGTTTGAAAAACTACCATCAAGTGAAGTTGGAAAATAATAGAAGGTATTCATTTAAAAGACAATAAATATAATACATTAAAATTAATACACCTCACACATTATAGAAGACTTAATACGATGATTTTTCTTTTGAATCCATAAGTTGGAAATAATAATTATTTCCGTAGCCAATATGAGCCTATTGCTATTACTTTATTGCAATTTTAAGTGAGCAGAAACTTAGCCAATAAGGGAATATAGTCCTGATGAATTTGCTTGATTCTCCAAAGAACTACTATACCGTAGAAATTCCAATATAAGTTGTTCTAACTTTTACTATTATTCATTTATTTTGAATTCAAACGAGTAGATGCTTCTTATTCAACTTATTTTTCACACACCTCTGACGTCCTACACTGAAATTTCTCCGTGATCTTGTTCGAGAGATCTTTCTCACTGCTCCTCCCACCGCCATATTCTCTCATCTCCAAGCACCTTGCAGGCAAATTCATTCACAATTTTATTTTCAGTCAAACATAGACAAGCTGTGGCATCCCCATCCAACATCCATCCTTTCAACATAATCTGTATTCAGGCTTCATGATGACATTCGCAAAATGTATTTTCATTTCTTTGACAAGCGTCTCGTTTGAGTTCCTTTGTGAGCTTTTCAATTTCAACTTTCATCAGCTTTGTGTTCCAACGTAGCTCTCAAACTTGACATTAGAAGTCAATCTTGTTTTTGGGTCGAGTGCGCTCAAAGGGTGAAATAGTGGATATTAAAAATAGGACATGACGGTTTTGACAATTCTTAATGGCAATACATTTTTAATTACATCTGGAATGATACAGCAAACATGGAAACGGAACAATAAATTTGAAATTCGAATTTGAAATCTCAATAAACTATGTCTAGATTGGATTGTTTTCAGGCAGTTTTAGATGTTTTCTGGTTTAGAGTTGAAACAACAACTGTGAATCGTAGATTATTAACCTTCACTGTTCTTATCAATTCCATTTTCCAAATTCAATAATTATGAGGTTATCAAGCTGCAAGAGAGAATCTAGGATAAATGTTTAACCAGTGCAGTGAGCCCCCTGGGTTTGAAAATTCTCTGATTCCAAAGAAAAACCTTTTCTCATATTGTAATTTGTTTCATTTCAGATTTAGAAATATCTGAGAAACTCATCGAAGTGAAAATACTAAGTGGAGATTAGCTATTTGCATTCACTATTTCATAATCAATGGGTAAAAAATCTAATAAAACTTCAACAAGAAGAACCAATTGAACAAAAAAGTCATGACCTTTCCCACTTCTGCATATTTCTACTATGGTAATTGATCAGTGCAATATGCACAGTAATATTGGTAATCTGTGGCTGACTATTTTCAGAGTAGTATGATACTTCAATAAATTTTGAAAATCTTGAATGATTGTTCAATTACATAGCACGATGAATATAGTGCGGGAATTCAACTTGAATGCGATTGGAATTCTCTTTACTTTGGAATTTCGCTTTGATTCTCAGTGTATCGAGTCCAGCACCTGTTCTGAACAGTGGAAATATTTATTAAACACGGAAACACAGAAGGATGTTCCATCCTTGTTGATTAGAGCGAAATGTACGACTACAAACTGCGCTCATTCAAATTACTGTACTATGAATTCCAGTCATTCCCCAGCCATTGATTTCTCATCTTGTACTGCGGGAGAATTCAGTGTTGGATAAAAGAGATATGAAATTTTGTCCGAAGTTGGAAATTAAATTCATAATTGAGGTGGAATTCATAGTTGATGTAGATTTGAAAGGAATGCTTTGCAGTTTCTGAGGAGGAATATTGTCATTCAATTAGGACGTCTTATCAATTGGAGATTATTAAAATCGCAATCTAACAGGGGCATAGAAGCTGCTACTATGTTCCAATAGCCATGCTTTCAAATTAACTCGGTGTTCTTGGTTCTCCCGTTGGAAGGGTATCCGTTCGAGTTCAGCTCCGACAAAAGATTGTTATGGGATTCTAATCAATTGCTGGTAGTTCGGAAACCACGTGAATTGTAGGTCATCCATGTCCTATCATATTCTCTTCCATCACCTCTCTCCACATCTCTTCCACACACAAACCTATTATTATAGCTTATAAGAGATCATCATTATCAAAAAATGCGTTGTTTTTTGTAAGAATGAAATAGTGATTATATTGTGGGAATATAGGTATCGTGGTATGGAGCGGAATAAAGTTGAAAAATGGGGGATGAAGATGAAGATGAATGTGAGAACGATGTGGTAAACAAGAAAAGTTCCCGACATCCGAGCAGTTTAAATGAGGTTGAGTTACTAACCTTCTTTGGAACGTGTGAGAGTCATTGAATTATTCATTAGATACCAAGTCTTCACTCTTTCTCCCAAGTGGGATTGAGATTTATAGTGGGGGCTTACAATGCGCTCACTCAAGTCAGCCGATCTCGAAATTATCTTAACCACCTAGATTAGATAGACTAGACTAGAACTCCCTCTAGACCACCTATTCTACTCGTATCTTACGTTGCACTGACCACTTTACTAACCAGAACATGAACAGTTACGTTTTTTCCTCTGAACAGTCACTCTTTTTCCCTCAAACAGGTTCTCTCCAATTTCTATTTAGGGATTCCTTCTTTTATCTCGACTCAATTGATGAATTCTTTTTATAACTTCTCTTTAATTTTATCGGCAGCTACCTTTCTTTGACTCTCTTCAATTCTATTGGTGGAGCCCTTTCATAGATTGTCTTCAATTCTATTGGTGGATGCCATTTTCAATGTCAGCTGGTAAATATGCCACGTCGTCTAATATGCATAAGTGAACTTTGGTACATTTCAGTTGCTTAGTACAAGTTCACATCCACAAGGGCTTGGCGAAATCACGTCCGATTCTATTCTGTTTAACGATACTAATCAAACCATCCAGATGTGATAGTTTGAATTCTTAGAATATTGTTTATCTTATTTAACAATGAAATCACTATTAAATAATCAACAGATTTTTTATTATTTGAGAGTGGATGAATACTATTTTTATTATTATGATCATCATCATTTATGAATAGTATTCTCTCCTCTATCACTAGAATTGTAACTAAATGAATCAATTCTACTTGTTCACCACTTTTCGTGGATGCATAGATGCATACGAGCAGGCACGGCCCTAGGGACTTTGCCGCCCTGGGCGAGATCAGCAACCGCCGCCCCCCCCCGCAAGTATCCCGTCTTTAATTGCTAATCCCGGGTCCTACCCCTTCCTTGAGCGATCGCCTAACGCCGGGTTACTCATTGGGCGGTTTCTGCCGGGGCGGTAATTTCGCCATCACCGCCGTTCAAGCAGTAGTCTATGGACTTGAATGGAAGCTTACACACTGGGTGGCAGGAACGCCGCGCGGCTATATTGCCGTTGGCGGCAGCTTTGCAGCCGTCCACTGCCACTGCGGCTGGCGGTGTTTTCCCCTCTCTTGTCTACGCAGTGGCGTACGTGACCAAATGAGTGTTAACACATTTGGCGGTTGTCTACCGTCGCCGAAGATCAGTCGTCTTTCCCAGTTGCTCTAAGTCAGAGGTCTTTGAAAATCAGCCTTTTAATTTGTGATGTAAAGTCTTGATGTAAAGTTTGTGAGTTGTTAATAACATTTATTCATTGTTTTAAGTGTTTGTGGTTGACGAGTGTGAGAAAATGAGTAAAATAATAGACAATGAGTTGTTAATATCATTTGTAGAACAGAGGCCAGTTTTGTGGGACAACACCCACGACATATTTAAGGATCCAGATGCAACAAGGAATGCGTGGAAGGAAGTGTGTCTGGAGATTAGGGGGGGATTTTGAAAATCTGGATGACAAGGAAAAAACTGTAATATGTTGTATATTGCTGTCGATTTAATAAAAACGTTCATTTCAATGAATCCAAACAAGGCGATTTCTCTGCTGTCTTCTTCTCCTTCGATGGTACAACAAAAGTGGTAAAAGTTATTGCCTTTCCTTTTTGAGTTAAACACTTAATAGTATACTTTCAAAAAATGTACAGAATACAATTAACTAAACATTCATGAAACAGAGAAGTCACAACACATTTGCGATGAAGAACTACAAGAATTATTTTGGCTACTGATCATAAGTGGCGGTAATTTTTCCGCTCAATGTTTGGCGGTATTTTTGCCGCTGAATGTGTAAGCTCGACTTTTTTCGAGGCAGCGACGGTATAGTTTCGCCGCCGCGGCAGAAACCGCCCAGTTTGTAACCAGCGTTACTATTGTGTCTCCGCTGTGATGCGATCGCGCCATTCACACCACGTCCACAGAGTCTCAGTAAACTCTAAAAAATTATGTTTAACAATATTTATTGACATTCAAACAAATATAAATATTGGGAAACAGTAAAGTCCAGTCAATATAGACATTCATAAAAGAGGGGGTGTGCTTGCAATTTATATCGTAGTTCTGATTTTTTAATATTTTATTTGGATACATGAGAGAGGTTCAGAACCAAATTCTTCATGCAAAATTCCCTTGTGCTATATACAGAGTGGCCCAAAAACCTCGTATTTTAGGTTCATTTTCCAATTTCAGCTATTTCCGGCAAAATCAGTGATCGGACAAAAAAAATTGCTCATGCTTTTTTCAAGATTATAAAATTCTGAATGAAATGAGATCATTCGGAACTCTCTATCTCCAATGAGTACTGAGTTATGATTTTTCAAATATGAATGATATTTTAAGGAAAAAAATCAATTTTGATCATATTTAGTATTTGATCAACAATATATCCCGATTTTATCTAGATGTAAAATTCAAAATTCCTCTGGACGTAATTTTGTGCTCTACAATCTGAGACTAGGTAGAGCGCTCTATCTCATATAGATTTCCAGGTACACTTGACAACAATGCTCATTGTATTGTGTAAAACACCTCATTTTTGCTTCAACCATCATCACCATCTATATTGTCCTCACAGTGATATTTCGCACAATGATATAAGTTCATGAGATTATGTTCTATGAGAATCACCCGTTAGATGCACTTCATTTCAGTATTTCCTAGTGGAGAGGCGCGCTTAAGGACACGATCAAGGATCGCTTAAGGATCAAGCTATCAAAATGAAAAAGTTTTCTTAGGAAAACATTTTTTTTTCAATCATTACTTTTTGAGACATGTGCGCCTAAAGTTTAAATTTTTGGGAGAGAACATTTCAAATTCGGTACGAGATAAATCCATAAAATTCAAAGGATAAATTCTTCATGGTATTTTTGATTTAATAAAACAAACATTTTCTGAAAATATCAATTTTTGAGAAAGTTATTCAATTTACTTAAAATGACCAAAAATAGCGTTTAGTTGAGGTTTTTTTTTTAAATTGAAAAACTTTCTCAAAAATTGATATTTTCAGAAAATGTTTCAAAATTTTCTTGTTTTATTCAATCAACAACACCATGAAGAATTCATCTCGTACCGAATTTGAAATGTTCTGTCCAAAAAATTTAAACTTTAGGCGCTCATATCTCAAAAAGTAATGATCGGAAAAAATGTTTTCCTAAGAAAACTTTTCCATTTTGATATATATACAAATCGAAAAACTTTGAAAAATATCAACAGTACAAAAGTTTATTTTTAGCCTTTGCACAGCCTTAAGACGTAGACTGCAACATAGTATTAGGCCTACTTTACTTGCTAAGTAATTAGAACTACAAATTCTACATGTTTGTTTATTAACACACCTGTATAATTAAGAAGAACTCGTCTGACCTTTGCATGGGGAACTTCCTTCACCAAATCTTCAAGATCTGGTGACTGAGCTATTTTATGTTCGCTAGACCACTCAGACGTTCCTGGGACATTGTTGATCTTAGAAAAATCTTCATTAGCTCGAGGTTGAAAAGCTTCTTATGTACTTTTACCATTCACATTTGATATTATGAATTTATTATTTATTTGTATTTTAAAATTTTCCGTTCCTTTAAATTTGCCGCCACCAAACCCTGCCGCCCTGGGCGGCCGCCCGGTCCGCCCACCCCTGGGGCCGGGCCTGCGATACGAGTGAATGCTTTGCATTGGTGTGAGTTTGTGAACTTTCAGAATTATTTTCAAGTAAGGGAAACGCTCCTTTCCATTTTTTCCATTTTACAATATAAATAATTTTTCCATTTCAATTAGCATTATTGAAGCGATAAACAACTAAGCTGTAAACTCACATAAATGAATGAACAGATAAATAAATAATTCATTGTCAAAAACATACTTGTTCATGGTATTCATAGATAATCCAGGTACCAACTCTTCCAGTATCTCTCTATCAGGTATCTTCTCTATCAGATACGTGATTATACCCACGTAGTATTTCATTCCACTTTACATTCTACAATCCTGTGATATAAAAGAGTGATTGACTAGGTAATTAGCGTGCCATCTAATCGATCTATCAGGTTAGATAAGCAACGGATTTATTAAGTGGGTGATCGCTTGCAGTGAACCTTGCTAATTATCAGTTTTGAGCTTCAAAATCAATTCCTGGTAGTTCAGATTTCATATCAATCTGCAGGATCCATAAATCCAAACATTAATCCATCTCTCATGTCTCATCATCATTATCTTATAATCAACATCATGTTATCTCATACATCATCATTACACCCATGTATAAGCTACATGCCATTAAGCTTAAGAGGTCAAGCTTATGTGAATTTCCCCTAAGCCCCAAGTAAACAAAAAAAAAAAACTGTGGAATGTTAAAGTTCTGTTTTGAAAGTAGATTTGATTCAAATCATGAATATATTTTGAGGTGTGTCATTTATTCATCATCATCATTACCATCATCATCATCATCAACATCATCCTCCTTATGATTATGTTCTTTCTTAACCATTATTTTCTTAAGCACAAGGCTGGATGCTGGAGCTTGTATGCAAAACCCCATCATCAAAAAACCAATGAAGTATGGCCCTGAACATCTATGGAGCTGATTAGAATCGAATAAAAGCTTGTGGTGTTTCATTCCTTCATTTTGACAAGGATGTGGGGCAAGAATTATCAAAATGATTATATATCCTCATACAATAATCCAAACTCTTCATTGCTTCGAAACTCTCATAGTACATAGTGCTCCATACTACTTCATACTCTACGATGTCTTCAACTTTAGAATCGAGCTTGTCCGCTCAATTGTCATTGAGGGTGTCTCAAATTATTATTGTCAGCAGTCTAGCACGTAGCCTCCTACTTGGACTTTGAAACAAGTTAGTTGCCTCTGTTACCTGTAACAAGTTAGTTGCCTCTGTTACCTGACTGTATAAAGACAGTCAGCCATCGAAGACATAACGACTTGATGTTGACGCTTCTAGCTTTTGCGTCGTACGGCACTTCATACTCGGCGTGTTGTCAGTTATAAATTGAGCAAGTTTAAGTCATAAAGCATAGAGCGGGTAAGAAGTGAGGAGAAGGGTTAGAGGCTGCGATCGATCCTCATCATATTGTTCCCGCAGCCTGATTTGCAGGTCATACTTCGCAATTGCCATGTTAGCTTTTAGTCTACCTCCATTGTTATAGCTGAGTCAAAATGTTCAGTCATCAATAACTCTAAAAGTGAGTGAACAAAAGGGTTCAGTACAAGACCAAATGATGTGTTTTGGGATGGGTTCAGCCTGATTCTTCAAATCAAACATAAGGTAAGCTAACCCTGATAAAATGATGTGGAGCTATGAGACGATCAATCAAAATTCAGTTCAATATATTATTTATTTGATGATGGAATGAGAAGTCAGGTTGAAGAGGGCTTTCTATTATTCTCCTCACTTTGATTATCCTTGGAATGTTTTTCTAGTTTTATAGAACTTCTCTGGAATAAAAATGCTTTTTTCAAATTATCTGTTTCAATTTTTGGGAAGCAATTTTTGGTTTCGAGGTCGCATGCGCCTGCTACTCCCATTGTGAGGATGACGACATCATGAACCGAACTCCTAAAAATACCATTATTTATTAGTATTGAAGTAGCTCTCCTGGGTTCGGAACTCACTTAAAGCTGTAGGACTCATCTCTCATCATCATCTGTCTCATTATCCACGTAGAAGCCTGGAGTTCATGTGGGCATCATCCCCAGAGAAAATTCAGTATCTTCATGATCCATGAGAAAAATCTTCATTTTCAATATAGTTTAAATTACTTATATGTTTTGTTCTCCATTCGTTTTTCCATTCAAAACAAGATACCTTTTTCTTTTTTATTCAATGTCAATCTTAAATAAAACCTTATCTGCAGTTCGTAAAGGTAGCCTTCTTGAGATAGGTATTTATCATTAGGTTCTATAATAGGTCTCACAATCTCATCAATTCGAGTTTGAAATATTGAATTAGGATAGGATGGATACACTGAAAAAGAAGTCAATATAGCTCCCGAAATTGTGAATTAATTCTTCAAGCACTTAGTTGAAGGTGAGTGTTTCGACTGTCGCTATCTTATTTCTCTTTACAGTGATTCCAAGAATTTCTTTTCAGTTTCCCCCTGAATTCCTCATACAATAGAAGCTCAAGCACCATTTTTCAAATTTCTTCTAAAAATATCCTCTGGTTTGAGCCTTATTCATCTTGAATCTCAATTGAGAGATACAGCTAACCTGAAAGATGTAGATATAGATATTTGAAATGTTTTTAATTACATCTAGTGATGTAATTCATTGTATTAGTCCAAATATTAGAGAGCTATTTTTGGCATACACAATCCTTCTCCTATTATTCCACAGAGAAACGTTTCACAATCTTGAATTGTGCGGTAAGCGAGAATAGAGTAATTTCTTGCTCGTAAAAATGTGTGTGAATGAAAAAAGATTATGTGAGCGTTCTTTTTCTGTTCAAAGATGAATATGGATCATTCTCAACTTTGTTCTTTTTATAATGCCACTGCAGTGCGATACCAGCAGAATTCATTGTGACCCCACAAAACGGGTTCGTATAGTTCCACAAGTTAGGAACAATATTTTTGCATCAGGCTACTCTATCACTTTACTTTTATAGCATGGGAAGAACTCTTGGGACAATAATTAATAACGTTTTTTTCCACAATATTCATGACGTTGAGATCAGTTCGTAAGCCTCCTTCAGTTTACTCTATTCGACCAGATAATAACCCTACCAACTGTGTAGGTGAATATCATATTTCCACAATTAATTATTTTTTCTTTTCTATCATTCAAAATTATGTAAGCTAATCTGAAGCTGTTGTAATTGTTAGGGGCTCTAGGGGCGCCAGGGGGGTAAAATTTTGGTGATTTGGAGGTTTTCCCATAGCCTCCAGTGTGTTCTCTAACTGATTTTGAGGTGGGTTTTCTGAGACAATCAGCCGTATTGGCTGAGAATTTTTCGTAATTCTTTGTCTTTTGCAGCTCCAATATAATAAGACTCTTCAACTCCGAAAAATTCTAAACATATTTTTCAATATTGAAAATGATTTTTTCCCATTGAAAATCAAATAAAAATCCTTGTTATTCCGGAATTTCGCTGAGCTCTGGAAAATATCTATTGAAGTACAGTTTAGTAAAGTACAAGTTAGTTGAAGAGCATCGGACCCTTGCAACTTGCAGAATGAAACTAATGAAAACTTGTTGAATTGAGCCTGATAGTCGTTAATTTTCTTATACAATATACAATATTCCTTCTCACGAAGCTCTGAAGGTAGAAGAGGAGGAATTCATCTACTAATAATCCTATGAGAGGATATTCTCTTATTCTTATTCCTTTAGCAAAAATACTATCTTATTCCTAGAGCAAAAATACTAACAAATACAACATAAATTATAAAACAAAATTAAGCACAAGATAAAACGAGAGACTGGTAAAAGTTCAAAAATCCACAAAACAGATGAACATTATTCAATGTGATCACTGAAAATTGTCAGCATAGATTGAATGGGAAGCATTGCTATTATTTATAAGGAATGCTGACAATATGAAAATTGAAGCAAAGAATGATAATGACGGACCAATCACGAGAAAGAGTCAGATTAGAAAGCTCCAATAACTGCTTCTTCCACTACCTCCTGATTGGTCGAAAATTCAAACCAATATGTTTCCAAACTCTGCCGGTAGATGACAGCAGTCGCTTGGTGATGAAAATCTAACATCCCATTTATTATTTGGAGAGACCTCATCCAACCCGTAAAAAGCCACTCATGATTTCAACGGAAAGCAACTCATTATTTCATGAATTTGCGTTGAGCAAATGAAATTGCAACGCACAAGCTAATCCATATTGTATCCTGAGCATTACGTCACTCGATCCAGCACGAGATCTCAATTAGCTTAATGAATCTGTGCCGTGATAACAGGTACAGCACAGCGAATCGACTATCGAATCATAACAGAACACAATGTTGGCGTAGCTTCCACACTCTCTCACATATTCCTATCTCTACATAATTCCAATTCCTGTCTTCCTTTTTCATAATTTCTCCTTTGAACTTGTACTTCACATTATTTCATGTATATTCATTTGGAGTCCGGTCTCAAAATAGCAAAAATATCGTGTGATAAACTGAAATACTTCATTGAATAATAACATAAAAAGCAGCAATGACACCATCTTCCTTCATCTACTATTCCCTTTCAATTTTGTACTTTGATGCTTTAATTTTATACCTTTGAAAATGTTCATATATGTCCTATATCAGTACTACATAAAAGTAATTACAAGAAAGCTCTAAGTTTCAAAGATAATTTATTCTATCCAAATTCCACTGAAGGCCGAACTCAAACCCTGAGATTTAAGAATATTTAATATTTGATATTGTTGGAATATAGAATTATAAATTTTATATGACAAGTGAAAGCAAGTCAACAGATTGAGCCATAATATATATTATACACTGATAGTAAAAATACAAGATTTATTATTTGATGCTAGTAAGCATAATACAATTTTTAGTGAGCTACTACTGTGATATTTTTCTTGCATATATTCTCATATTGTTTTTATATTTATTGTTTCATATTTTATTATTGCTCATTGAATCTCTGTGTAATATATATATTATTTTTATTTGTTGAATAGGGTACCTTTCATTTATAATCCTGTCTTCATGCATGACCAATCTCGTATTAGCACATTTCTTCATTGTTGACATAATTTATTAATAAAATTATCAACCACCTACATTCTTCATGGAATGTGTTGGATATATCAGCGATATACAGCAATGATTATCAAATCTTCAGAAATATTATGTTCTCAAGATATATTCAAATTGTTCAGCATCATTACCGAAATTGAATTGACTGAAACATAGGGACATAGAATTAAGTTGAAGCAGTACTATAAATTAATAGAAATTATAAGGAATTCTGATCAAGCGTCGCCTTAGATCCCACTAGATATTATCTCACATTGCTGACCCCTTTGTCGTATGGTAGCGAGTTGGATTGGTGTTGATACCATATTGTCTTGCACAATATTTAGAACCCTTATATTTGTCTATCTCTTCAGCAAAATCTCTTCTATAATATTGCGGAGTCATCCAGAGCAGCTGTAAGAATTGCAGATTGATAAAACGGCAGCAGTTTGCAGCGACTGATAGCAGAATTTTATACACGCTCCTTAAAGAGCTGGTAAGAACACTGTGGCATTTTTATTTCAGCAGGAGTGAACGTAAAATTTTTTAATCTCATTTGCTCTACCGATTACTGCCAGCTGGGCATATGTACACCCAAAAAGGATGTTACAAGTGGTAGAGCACTTGATGTAAGTTTGAATCTTTGGAAATATTCTACAACACTGTGCCAATAATACTGGTGTATGTCAACTGCGAATACATATACAGAGTGGAAAGTGAAATGTTGTCCCCGAAAAATGTGTGTTTCAAGTTTTTGAAGTTGAATTAATCATGAAAAAAGTGGTCCAAATGAGACAATTCTATAGATTGGTTGAATATGAACACTTTGGTGATAAAAGCTATTCAATATCTCTCACAATAACTGAATAGCAAGGGATATGGAAATTTCTGTCATTGATGACCGCCATCTTGAATTTTTAAGGGCAGACAAAACAGCAGAAATAATTTTTGTTTTTGTTTTTGGTTTTTTAGCAAAGATTATAGTTTGAAATTCGCGCTTTACAATGATGTAAAATTTATTCCTCTATGTCAACTAGAAATATTTTTATTGTTATTTTTAAAAACCTATTACATGTCAAATTTCTGGAGAAGAACTTTCATGATTTAAAATTCCATAATAATATTCAACATTATGTACATCTTCATTATAGGTTAGCTTTCTAATTTTTTTACAGTTGGTAGACACTGGTATTTCCAAAATTATCAGCTGTTATTGGTAATCCCGTCCTGTCCCCAAACCTATGGATTGGGGTACAGTTAAGATTTAATTCACGAAAACGTCGACAGCCCCAAAAGTAAGTCTTTAATTTGCACTAACCTTGGAACTGGCGAGGAAGTGGACTGTATCTCGTGTGTAGAAGTTACTGCTGACGATATCCTGTCTTTATGCGTAGGCCTATATGATATTGTACATATATCACAAAACGAAACGAGGTAATTGCATTCAGCTCGAACGCCACAGAAACAGGAGAAACGGAATGAAATGATGTTGACTTCTCAAGCACGCTTCTTGAAGTACTGGTTTGAAAGATAAACGGGGAGGATGGAGGAGGGGTGAGGGAGAGAGGTTATCTTGCCTCTTTGGGAGAGGGGGAAGGGGAGGAAAGCACAAACTAATCAACCCACAATCAAGGCTGCCGATCCTCCGTGAATCCACCATCTCCGCCCGCCTTGGAATGCCTCATTTCCAAGAACATAAACTCAAAAAAACTAAAATTCAAAAGTAAAAGAAAAACAAAACAACATGCACTGAACGGTAGAAAAGGAAAAACGAAGGGAAAAAGAAATAGGAAAGGAAAATGGAAAACTTGGTGTGTGGGTTAAACTAATAGGGAAGTATGGGGGCAAGTTTCCTAACTGGCCTAACATACTCACCAGAGTTAGTTTTCACGTGAACTGAGCGCACAACACCCTTAGCATCACTTATGATTTGGGTGACTCTACCTAACAGGTATGATAAGGGTGATCAATTGTCCTCTTTAATCCATACTAACTGCCCTACCTGAAGGTTTGTGTCACTCTTAAACCACTTATTCTTCTGTTGAAGAGTGTGGAGGTATTCACTCTCCCACCTCTTCCACAATCTCTGAGTGAAGCGATTAACCTTTTCCCAACGAGACAGTCTGTGCTCGTTGACATCACTCACGTCAATTTCAGGAACTACCAACAGAGGGCGATGAACAAGGAAATGTCCGGGAGTCAGCACCTCGTAGTCATCAGGAGATGAAGAGAGCGCATACAACAGTCTAGAATTGAGTATCGCCTCAATTTTGACCAACAGGGTGGAAAACTCAACAATAGTTAGGACAGAATTTCCCACTTCACGAAACAAATGGAATTTCACATTTTTAATATTAGACTCACAGATTCCATTCATGAAAGGAGCATGTGGAATATTAAAACGAAATTGGATGCTTTTAGATGACATCGCATCACAGACATTGGATTGATTTTCTGATGATCTGAGAAATTCAACAATTTCCTTCAATTGTCGCGCAGCACCTTTGAAATTCGTCCCTTGATCACAGAATATTTCTTTAGGCAATCCACGCCTAGAAACAAAACGATGGAGAGTGTTAATAAACTCTTCGGATGAAAGACTTGTAAGCACCTCAATGTGACAAGCTTCTGTTGCCAGACAGACAAACAGTGCAAAGTATGCCTTGTACGTACGAGCTTTGGGCCGAATACTCTCTTTGACAGTGAAAGGACCAGCTAGATCGACCGCAGCCTTCAGAAAGGGAGCACTGGGAACAACACGAGAGCTGGGAAGATCACCCATGACGGGAGCAACAGGAGTTGCATTGAATAAACGGCAAAGAGTACAATTGGAAATCACATTTCTGATAACACTGTGTGCTCCAACAATCCAAAAATAACGCTGAATAAGAGCACGCACTATTCTTGGTCCAGCATGAAGATGAGAAATATGATAATACTCAATGAAGAGTTTAGTAAAATGACTATCTTTATGTATCAAACAAGGATGCTTGGCTTCATATCCTAAAGCACTATTTACCAATCTGCCACCAACACGAATCACACCATCACAATCCAAGAATACAGACAATTTTTGGAAACTCTTATCACAAGGTTTACCCTCTTTCAATAGGTCGAGTTCACGATTGAAATGACACTTTTGAACAATTTTAACACAATAAATTTGTGCACATTTCAACTCTTGAACACTAAGTGCGCCTGATTTATGACAGACACCACTAATTGATGCTTTACAGTTATTCACGAAACGTAAAACATAAACACAGGAACGTAACAATCTCATGTATGAGGAGAAACGTGTTATCTGAATAACAGCAGTCTCTTCAGTGATATTCAAAACAACACCTTTATTTCGTTTCACATCAGGCAGAATTTCAGTAGCAGGGTAAGTCATAGATGACAACGGCCAACATGACAACGAATTAGAACACCACGTTGGAGCATTGAACCAATCTTGCGAATTGCACAAGTTTTGGGGAGAAACGCCTCTTGAGCCAACGTCGGCAATATTGAAATCAGTACCAATGTGATTCCAATCTGAAATATTAGTCAACTCCAATATTCTCACAACACGATTTGCAACAAACGTTTGCAACTTGTAAGGAGGTATATGCAACCAAGATAAAACAATAGTTGAATCACTGAACAGAAACGTAGATTGAAGATTGATTTTTTCCAGTGAAGGAAGAACTGAAACATACAATCGCGAAAGCAACAACGCAGCTTGAAGCTCTAATCGAGGAATAGACAGAGTTTTCAACGACGCAACTTTAGTTTTAGCTTTCAACAGGAAGCATTTCACCGTAGATTCTGACGACACAACTCTCAAGAAGATACAAGCACAGATTCCTTTCTGCGATGCGTTGGAAAACCCAAGTATTTGACAAGAAAAAGCATCGCCATAAACGCATCGAGGAATTGAAATTGAACTTAGAGCAGGAAGCTCTCTCATCAGCTCGTTTCAGCATTCGTTGTAGTCAACAGGAATCAGTGTATCCCAATCGATGTCCAACTTCCACAGCTCTTGTAAAAAACATTTCATTTTGAATATTACTGGAGCTATAAACCCGAGAGGGTCATACAGATGTGCGATAACGGACAGAACAGTGCGCTTAGAGTTTTTCTTTTGAAACTCTGGAACTTTCAACATGAAAACCATCAGTAGTTGGGTTCCACATTATGCAAAGAACTTTCACATTTTAATTAGGCTCATCACTGATATGAAGTGGTACTTGAGTGTTTTCAGAACGAATCATATCCAAGAACTCAGGAGAATTACTGCTCCATTTATTCAACTTGATATGAGCACAGTTTAGAAGATTACAAAGTTGTGATTTTATTTCACAGATTTCTTCCAACGAATTAGCACCTGTCAGAAAATCGTCGTGATATATATCATCACGAATAGCTGCTGCTGTCAACGGAAATTTATCTCCTTCATCT
This sequence comes from Nilaparvata lugens, assembly GCF_014356525.2. Taxonomy (NCBI): domain Eukaryota; kingdom Metazoa; phylum Arthropoda; class Insecta; order Hemiptera; family Delphacidae; genus Nilaparvata; species Nilaparvata lugens. The sequence continues at coordinate 44,288,821 of NC_052508.1, forward strand.
TTCGCCAGTTGAATGAGAGCACGTTGAGCAAGAAAACCAGACGGTTTCAAACCATATGTGATTGTTTTGAGCTCATAAACGACAATATCATCGGAAGGATCTTTGTGAAACAATATGTGAAGGAAAAAACGATCGTCTTCATCAATGAGGATAGCACGATACATTTTCGTAATATCACACGTGAATACGAATGAGTGAAGTCTGAATCTAGTTAACACATCACATATGTCATTTAACGATTTTGGACCTGAATGAAGAACTTGATTCAACGAAATGTGACTCTTTTTAGCAGACCCATCAAATACAACACGAACCTTTGTTGTAGGTGATGACGGATTAAATACACAAAAATAAAGGAATAAAATATTAACCTGGTTTTTTAGCATCTTCCATATGATCCAAAAGAAGATACTCTTCCATAAATGATACGCAATCAGATTTCAAACGAGCATCACGCAGCATACAACGCTCCAATGACAGAAAACGATTTAAAGCAACATCATGAGATTCATGAAACTTAAGTTGATTAGTGTCAACTTTGAAAGGAAGACGAACAACATATCTTCCTTCAGTATCACGCGTGTGAGTTTCAGCAAAATGTTTCTCACAAAACTCATCATCGGGACTAGGAAATTTATGATTAGGAATTTCTTCACTTAGGTACTTAGGTACTGGGTACTGGGTTAGGTACTTAGGTATGACAATAAAAGATGATGGACGGGATGAGAGAGAGATTGGATACAGGATTGCAAAGGGGAGAGTTTTAACCAGGAAGCTACATTCAATACTTTGGACCGATGATATATCTGAAAGAGTAGAGAAACAGGTTTTCAAAACAATTGTGATGAGCTGTGTAACTTATGGGGCGGAAGTATGGACATTAACCAAGAGACTAAAACAAAGATTATTGGCTATGGAGATGAATTACTGGAGAAGATGTTGCCAGCTGACCTTGAGAGATAGGGTGAGAAATGAGGTTATAAGGGAGAAAATGAAATTGGACAGGTCAGTGGTGGATGAGGTGGAGGAAAAACAACTGCAGTGGTACGGACATCTCAGAAGAATGAGCCCCAGTCGCATACCAAGGAAGGTATATGAGTGGATTCCGGCTGAGAGGAGGAAACGAGGACGACCACGAACTGTTTGGCAGCAAAACATAGAAGAGGCCATGGAGAGCAGGGGCATCCAACAAGACGTATGGAGAGATAGAGGCAGATGGCGTGTTGAGTGCGGGAAACGGCCGGGAAGACTGTAAAAACCCGCGTATTAGGTATTAGGTAGGTAGGTAATTTCTTCACTTTCCCAAAACTTATGAACCAAATTATTCAACGAGTTCTCAGAGGTGGGACACGTCATTAATGCAGTCAATGACTGATTAAGAAGACTGGAATGATTCGGAAATTCACCCAAAATAATGTCACCAAACACGGTAGGAATCACGCAAAACGAACACTCTTCACTAGATGAGACTTGACTATGATGACGTAATATTTTGTTGAATAACTGACATCCCAATAGAAGATCAACGGAACGTTGTTCATAGAACACAGGATCAGCAAGGTTGAATTTTTTCAACTCATTTTGCACTTTCGAACTGAGATAAATAGGGGGCAATGAACCAACTATTTTATCAATCACGTAAGCCTCAGCTTCTAGACGAGGGTGATTTGAGCCCTTAGGTTTCAAGAAACATTTCACAACACCAGAGGAATTCCCTACACTCGAGGAATTCAAACCAGAGAAATTTTGATGACAATCATGAACAGATAAACCAAGTTTCATAACAAGATCTTTTGTGATGAAATTAGCAGTACTACCAGAATCAATCATTAAACGAACACCAATAAACGAACCAGATGAATTTTCAATAACTGCTTGAGCAGTACCTAGAACAACACTCGTTTTAGGAATTAAACTGACAATTGATGACTTATCAATAACATTATCAGTGATACCACAATGCTTAGAAGAATTTGAATTCTCAACAACATTCATAATGCTATCAGTTTGAGTAATCGAATCAACGGATATTGATTTCAAAGCAACTTTAGAGATGTTATCAGTAGACTTCTGATAACGAACAGGAGAATTCGAACGGCTATTATCACTACTACGAGGATAATGAAGTAATTTATTATGCATACGACCACAATAACACAACGATTTAGACTTGCATTGGTTTACAGCGTGAAATTTGGAGAAACAATTGAAACAGACTCTCAATGATTTAATAAATTCATTCCTAGCTTTTGGATCTCTTTTCAAGAAAGCAGGACATTTGAATAACGAATGATTCGTTGAGTTGCAAAATGAGCATTTTGTTTCAGCACTATCATTCAATTCACAAGTAATTGAGCTGCTTTTATTTCGAACGCTGTTATCAGCCTGAGTAGATAAGACAACCTTTTTCTGAAAAGACTTATTTTTCGGCTTTTCGATAGATTTTTGTTCATTAACAGATGGCACATCAGATGCAGATAATTGATAAGATCTAACTCTCTTATTCACGAAATCAATCAACTGTTGACAAGAAGGAAAGCTCCCATCAGCTACCTCGAGCTCAAACGATTCACGTGATATTTTGTCTAATTGACGAATAGCCAATGAGTACAAAATATAATCAGCCAAATCGGGAACTTTCAACGACTTCAGAGTGGTAATACTATCACCTTCTTTAACAAGAAAATCTTGAAGCGATTGTAACAAAAGTTTAAATGGGATTGAACTAGTTTTCAAAATCTCATTTACGTAGTAGTTAGCTAACACCCTATCACTCTCATAACGCTTGCATAGAGTTTTCAAAACTTCAGTTTGCCAAATCAAAATCATTACTTATCTGAAAAGATTTTACTACTCTGGCTGCTTTGCCTTTCAACAAATTATGCAAAATATGGGATTTATGAACAGGAGAATAATATTTATCATCCACAATCAATGATGAAAAGATATTTTTGAATCTAGGCCAGTCTGAAATATCAGAGCCATCAAACGGCTCTTTTATTTCAGTTGGAGGTGATATCATGTTCAAACGGGGAGAATGAGAGGTTGAAGGTGAAGGTTCACTTTTCTCCTTCGGCTTCTCATTTTTCATTTGATTCAATTTATCACGAGCATTTATTATTGCACAGGATAAATTATCAATAACGGTAAGTGATTGATATTCAGGTTCTTTAGAAGGTTCAACTTGAATAGATAATTCATTGATTTCATCTAAGAGTGCAGAATATTCTTTCACAGTATTTTCAATAGATATATTTCTTATCAAAAATTGAGATTGAATTTTAGGATCATTGATGTCCTTCAACAAGTCATAGGCTTGTTGAACACGGCAACAAAGTTTCTTTCTTCTCCACACGAATAGTAAACAAGGCTTGTGGGCTTGCCAGTGTAACTAAGTAACTGATTAGATAAACAAGGAGATTTGAAAATGAACTTTGTAACTGGATTTAACATGGATATCAGTGCATGTAGCCTATCAACAAGTAACTCTACTATTAATGAATTGAAATTTAAATTGAAAAATAAATCTCTTGGAAATAGAACATATCCCAGGCCTGGTCGGACCATGTGGTAATCCCGTCCTGTCCCCAAACCTATGGATTGGGGTACAGTTAAGATTTAATTCACGAAAACGTCAACAGCCCCAAAAGTAAGTCTTTAATTTGCACTAACCTTGGAACTGGCGAGGAAGTGGACTGTATCTCGTGTGTAGAAGTTACTGCTGACGATATCCTGTCTTTATGCGTAGGCCCATATGATATTGTACATATATCACAAAACGAAACGAGGTAATTGCATTCAGCTCGAACGCCACGGAAACAGGAGAAACGGAATGAAATGATGTTGACTTCTCAAGCACGCTTCTTGAAGTACTGGTTTGAAAGATAAACGGGGAGGATGAAGGAGGGGTGAGGGAGAGAGGTTATCTTGCCTCTTTGGGAGAGGGGGAAGGGGAGAAAGCACAAACTAATCAACCCACAATCAAGGCTGCCGATCCTCCGTGAATCCACCAGTTATTGTTTTCAAACAAGGTGATTGAGGTTATTTCCTGAGTTTGGTGTTTCCCAGTTTCATCTGTCATTTTATCAGTAATTTACACTATACGTACTGATAATTTTCTTTTTCAATTTGCCGTAAATTTCATTTTTTCAACTTTGGAGACAGATATCTCAGGAAAGGAAAAAGATATCTTCACCAGATTTTGGGACATCATTCCTATTATAAAGTTCTAGTTCCATACAGAAGGAAATTAGGATATATATCTTTCACAAACCAAATTATTAATCATTTTATATAGATTTTTGATCGTATAAATCTCATTTTTTAAAAAAATTTAGAATTTTTTTTATTTGTCATATCAGAAAAAAGCTTGTGTAAGGAACTGGATAAAGGTCTGCTTTTCAAAAAAAAAAAAAAAAAAACAGAGCCCCAGCTCTAACAGTTCTTCAGATATCTGTCCCAGATTTAACATTATGTTGAATAGGCATTTTGTCTCCCCTTATGATGTCGAATATTTTTGTTGTTCCTATCATAAATATTCTGATTTGGATTGTTGTAACGTAGAGATTGAGGCCATTTGCAAGTCTCTATCTTGATGTAGTAATGAAAAATTGATTCATGAGTATGGAAAAACGCAAAACGCACCAGCAATCATGCAGGGTTTTCTTCGGAAGGCGCTGGAGAACACATTTATTGAAAGATATATCGTTCAAAAGCTGAAAAAACCATCTTAATTTCATAGATTTGAAATTTTTCTGCACAAAAAAGTTATAATAGGAAGAAATTTGTAAAATGTTTGAAAACTCGTTTCTTGCACTTTTGAAGGTTGTAACTGATGAAATATGCGTTTTATAGGGTAAATTTATAGAAAAAAAATTGTATTGGAAGATTATCGAGATATTTTCGTTCAAAGAACGACTGAATATCTTGAATGGTCATTGAAATACAAGCGATATAGCAAAACCCTCAAAAACCTTTGCGGCCATCTTGTTTTCCTTATCATGCTCGACCTAACGAAGAAAATTGGACCCGTTCTGTGTACATAGAATATGTGGTAAATTGTCCAATTAACAATTTACCAGGTAAAAAGTTCTGCGTCCCATGGGAAGAATTTTGACAGACTCAGGCACGGCCCTAGGGACTTTGCCGCCCTGGGCGAGATCGGCGACCGCCGCCCCCCCCCCTCACCAAGTATCTCGTCTAATTGTTAATCCCGGGTTCCACCCCTTCCTTGAGCGATCGCCTAAGTATTGTATCTCCGCTGTGATTCGATCGCGCCATTCCCACCACAGAGTCTCAGTAAATTCTAAATAATTATGTTTAGAAATATTTATTGACATTTAAACAAATATTTGACGAATATAAATATTGGGAAACAGTATAGTCCAGTCAATATAGACATTTGGATACATTAGAGAAGTTCAGAACCAAATTCTTCATGCAAAATTCCCTTGTGCTATAAACAGGGTGGCCCAAAGACCTCGTATTTTCGGTTCATTTTCCAGTTTGCAGCTATTTCCGGCAAAATCAGTGATCGGACAGAAAAATTTGCTCTCGCCTTTTTTAAGATTATTATTGTCAATGAAATGAGATCATTCGGAACTCTCTCTATCTCCAATGAGTACTGAGTTATGATTTTTCGAAAATGAGTGAAATTTTAAGAAAAAAATCAATTTTGATCATATTTAGTATTTGATCAACTATATATCCAGATTGTTAAAATCTAGATGTGAAATTCGAAATCCCTCTGGGCGTAATTTTGTGCTCTACAAACTGAGACTAGGTAGAGCGCTCTATCTCATATAGAATTCCAGGTACACCTGACAAGAAAGCTCCTTGTATTGTGAAAAATACCTAATTTTTATCTTTAACCATCATCGCCATCTATATTGTCCTCACAGTGATATTTTGCACAATGACATAAGTTCATGAGATTATGTTCTATGGTAATCACCCGTTAGATGCACTTCATTACAGTATTGCCTAGTGGAGAGGCGCGCTTAAGGACACGATCAAGGATCGCTTAAGGATGAAGCTATCAAAATGAAAAAGTCTTCTTAGGGAAACATTTTTTCCGATCATTACTTTTTAAGACATGAACGCTTAAAGTTCGAATTTTTGGGACAGAACATTTCAAATTCGGTACGAGATAAATCCATGAAATTCAAAGGATAAATTATTCATGGTATTGTTGATTGAATAAAACAAACATTTTCTGAAAATATCATTTTTTAAGAAAGTTATTCAATTTACTAAAAATGATCAAAAATTACGTTTAGTTGAGTTTTTTTAGAAATTGAATAGCTTTTTCAAAAATTGATTTATTCAGTAAATGTTTCAAAATTTTATTCAATCAACAATACCATGAAGAATTTATCATTTGAATCTCATGGATTCGTCCATTCAATATAGACATAAAAAAGGGGGTGTGCTTGCAATTTATATTGTAGTTCTGATTTTTTAATATATTATTTGGGTACATAAGAGAAGTCCACAACCAATTTCTCCATGCAAAATTTCCTTGTGCTATATACAGGTTGGCCCAAAAACCTCGTATTTTCGGCTCATTTTCCAGTTTCCAGCTATTTCTGTCAAATCTCGTAATCGGACAGAAAAATTTGCTCTCGCCTTTTTTCAGATTATGAAATTCTGAATAGAATGAGATCATTTGGAACTCTCTATCTCTAATGAGTACTGAGTTATGATTTTTCAAAAATGAATGAAATTTGAAGAAGAATCAATTTTAATGAATTTTAGTTTTTGATCAACAATATCTTCCGATTGTTACCATTTAGATGTATAATTCAAAATCCCTCTGGGCGTATTCCTGTGCTCTACAATCTGAGATCAGGCAGAGCGCTCTATCTCATATAGATTTCCAGTTACACCTGACAACAATGCTCCTTGTATTGTAAAAAACACCTCATTTTCAGCTTCAACCATCATCACCAACTACATTGTCCTCACATTGATATTTCGCACAATCACATAAGTTCATGAGATTATATTCTATGAGAATCACCCGTTAGATGCACTTCATTTTAGTTTTTTCCTAGTGGAGAGGCAAAAATTTCAAACACATAACTTTTGACCCAATGCTCAGACATCATCGTACTACACTTTATTCTTCTCGGCTCGTCGAGGCGGTCCAAAATCATGCATCATAAGTCAAATTCGGTTGGAAAATGGAAAATTTATTGTTTAGTGTACTTAAGCCCATATTCTGATACACAAAAAATTGCCAATTTCTATATTCAAAGCTGCCTGTCTTGTGAAATACTTCTGATAAAATCTCCAAATCTAGTGAGGATGTGAAAATTGTCCCCCTCTACCCACTCCAATAAATAATACTTTCGATTCCAATACTAAAGTTACTCTAAAGTTTTTGAAAATGGCGATTTCAGCTTTTACAATTTTTCGTGATTCTAATGTTGATCTAGAGTTTATAAAACGAGTCTGATACATCATAGAAACTCACGATTGATTCCGAATTGTAGATAAATTCATCCTCTACGAGCTCAGTTGCCTAAAAATCATCTTGAATCACTTTTCTCAATCATAGAACTGCAAAAACCGTTGATATGAGAAAAATATCTACAATTTCCCGATTTTTTTCAACAATCAAATCTCACTTTAAAAACATATTTTTTCATGAATCGTTTCAATAGACATAAATTGGCCATTTTATGTGTATTGGAATATGGGCTTAAGTACACTCAACTATAAATTTTCCATTTTTCAACCGAATTCGACTTATGATGCATGATTTTGGACCGCCTTGACGAACCGAGAAGAATGAAGTGTAGTACGATAAAATCTGAGCATTGTTTCAAAAGTTATAAATGTTTGAAATTTTAATCCTTGCGGTGTCCTTGAGCGCGCCTCTCCACTAGGAAATACTGAAATAAAGTGCATCTAACGGGTGATTCTCATAGATTATATTATTATAAACTTATGTCATTGTGCGAAATATCAATGTGAGGACAATGTAGTTGGTGATGATGGTTGAAGCTGAAAATGAGGTCTTTTTCACAATACAAGGAGCATTGTTGTCAGGTGTACCTGGAAATCTATATGAGATAGAGCGCTCTGCCTGATCTCAGGCAAGAGCAAATTTTTCTGTCCGATTACGAGATTTGGCAGAAATAGCTGAAAACTGGAAAATGAGCCGAAAATACGAGGTTTTTGGGCCACTCTGTATATAGCAAAAGGAAATTTTGCATGAAGAAATGGTTGTGGACTTCTCTCATGTACCCAAATAGTATATCAAAAAATCAGAACTACAATATAAATTGCATGCACCAATGTATATAGTGACTGGACTAGATTTATCTCGTACCGTATTTGAAATGTTCTGTCCCAAAAATTTAAACTTTAGGCGCTCATATCTCAAAAAGTAATGATCGGAAAAAAATGTTTTCCTAAGAAAACTTTTTCATTTTGATATATACAAATCGAAAAACTTTGAAAAGTAGAAAGTTTATTTTTAGCCTTTTCACAGCCTTAAGACGTAGACTGCAACATAGTATTAGGCCTACTTAACTTGCTAAGTAATTAAAACTATAATTTCTATAAGTTTTTTTAACACCCCTGTTTAATTAAGTAGAACTCGTCTGACCTTTACATGGGGAAATTCCTTCACCAATTCCTTAAGATCTGGGGACTGAACTATTTTATGTTCGCTAGACAACTCAGACGTTCCTGGGACATGAAGTTTATCTTAGAAAAGTCTTCATTAGCTCGAGGTTGGAAAAGCTTCTTATATAATTTTACTATTCACATTTGATATTATAAATTCATTAATTATTTGTATTTCAAAATTTTCCGTTCCTTGAAATTTGCCGCCCCCAAAACCTGCCGCCCTGGGCGGCCGCCCGGTCCGCCCACCCCTGGGGCCGGGCCTGGACAGACTCTGTACCAGAAACCAGTTTCAGTTCAAAGTTCCTGCCCCACAGTCGAAGCGTGTTAAATTGTTCCAACGAGGTACAGTTCTAACTATTGTAGCTCTCATTCGTCGATTGAATTTTGTAGTCTGCTTGTTTCTCTGCGGCTGCGCATGCGCTGATAGCTTGTTTACCATAGCATAACCATAGAATACGTAACTAACAAAATTATGTTTGATAACCATTTGTTGAATGAGTTTTTCTCTATAAAAAATTTGAGAGTAATGAAATGAAAGAAATGCTCACTTTTCTAGACGGTAAGTTTGTAAAACAGCCTTTCTTCATTTACGCAGCTAGTGAAAAACACATTTTGGTGTAAATCAACTTTATAAGTGCGCGCCAAAACCGTTTCATGATTTTGAAATGGCGTTCCATGGGAACATTTTGTACTAGTCACGTGATGGAACAATTTACGATTGTAACTGGAACAATTTACTGTAAACAGAACGTACAGATTGAGACATCTTTCACGCATGTTACCCACATATGACTACGGAATGACATTTTCTCCCGGTCTATAGTTTTCCCATTTCTAAGTTATTTTATTTGGGAACTTTGGGTGATGAAACAAGAGTGAGTCAAGAAGCAAGTGACTAAGATTCATAGATTCAATGAGAAGAAAATGTCATGTCTTAGTTAACTCAATTACATGGAGCTGGCGCTTTCTAGGATTGCCCAGTGAGTAGTCTACGTGCTTTGCGAGCTAAACCGGTTCTTTTTCATTTAGAAAATTGCCATCACCATTACCAGGAAACCCGGAATGGAGCATTAGAGATGAGAGAGATAGATAAAGCTAAAGATGACGATGGAGATAGATTGTGCAAGTGTGAGTTCTCCCTCCTGTTGACCAGGGCTAAATTTTTGCGGCGAAAATAAATGGGACACCGACACCCTTACTACACTAAGAATGGAAGCTCGCTAAGATTAATTGAAATGGCTGGTTCTTCTACACTCACAGGCAACATTCACACGGAGAAGAGTTACTCAATAACTCAAAAAAAATATCGAATAATGTGTATTATGTAATCCTACACCAATAAATCAATGGTTATCGGTTTAGAAACAATTTAATTATTTTTTATGGCGATTTTTTTTATTCATCATCTAACAGTAGAACTATGACTGTTAATCAGCAAAGCTTGGTTTATTCGACTGTTGAAACGTCAAATAATCAAATTTCCTATTTTTCCCTACTTATTCATAAAATCTCCTACTCGTCGAGTCTAGGCTGAAATCAGCTTTCAATATTCTGTTATTACCATCTTATCCTTCTTCTGTGAAGTCTTGAGCTCTATAAATCTGTCCATTAGTTTCTTTCTTAGTCTTCCTTGTTATTCCTTCTTTTGGTCTCCGGTTGTTTTCAATATTGACCTCAGTCTAGCATTTATTTAATTTATATACAATGCTTTATTTTATTCAAGGTCTTCTTGTTGAAATTCCATGTTCATATTTATTGTATATTTTTTGATCAGTTTTCTTGATTTCCAGTTAAATACTCGTAGTACAGGAATTATCTCGCATATATTGCTTTATCTGGTGGAATTCAATTGAGACTAATTTTTATTCAAGGAAGTTGATGGGAGAATATTGTGATCTTGATAGTAAACAATAGAACCATTGAGAAAAGCATTATTACATACATCTTTTTCAATGTATATTGTGATCTGAAGTCGGTAACTTTCTCTCCCAACATTCTACTCTCTTTTATTCCTTTCTTCTATCCCATCCATTCATTCCACATATCAAAAATTTCAAAACATTTATTGCATAACACATTTCAAACAATCAAAATTCGAAATCAACAAGTTTTCAAATCCTTTGTGGAAGCTCTGAATTGAATGGATAATGGAGAAAAATAAATTTAAAATCTTATCAGAAATATGGATCTCTGAAGACTGAATTGGAAAACTTGGATAGATAACAATAAATTAATATAATTATTATAGATATATAATATTATTGATGTATATTATATTCATTATATTCAGGGAATATAATAATATTCTCCAAGTACAGAAAATTCAATGTAGATCTCTGCAAGCGAGAAAAAGTACAGTGAGTGGGTTGCGAGGGAGGGTGTTCAGAAATTCCACCTTGCCATCAGGAATCAGTGTTTGCTGGGCCTACCACTGTTGACTCTACTAAGTGTAGCAATCCGGGGAGCAAATGATTTCCACCTAGTTATTAAACTTACTTCGCCAATAGAGCTACAGTGCTTTGAACTAGCTGCCGCTTGTTCAAATTACAGTTAATACGCAGGCTTAAATTTAACGACCTCACAAAGAAGTGCTCATGCCATTTCGTCGTATTGGAATTGCTCGCTGCGCTCTTATTTGCACAACTTACTTTGTCGTCAACGCATTCGGGCTGCTCTAATTAATCCAATTGCTGATCGAACATTCACTTTGATACTCGACTCGATCTTATGTGAAGACACTATTTTATCTCTCAAGTTTAATCTACACTTGAAGTTTAATAATGACTGTCAATGTTCTACCATACGAAACGATACAATTTGCTCTTGGTAAAGCTATCAAGAATACATCAGACATTAATGACACAATTACATGAGACAGACTATGCGAATTTGTGAATGAGCTCACAATGATAATGATTTCTCTCCAATGTATAATTGGGGATCCAATTATTATTTTCCAAGTTAAAAAATTTGAATGTTCTTACTTCACTGTCTCATGTAGATGAATGTCATTTGAGTTTGTTTCCATTATCACATCTCAATTTTTATTGTTGTATCCGCCAGTTCATGCTGGACCGAAACATACGTATCAGTGCTGTTAGTAGTGTACATACATTCGTTCATGCGTACATTCTCCATACGTAGTAGAGCTGTTCGAACATTCACTTTAATACTCAACTCGATCTCATGTGAAGACACTATTTCATCTCTTAAGTTCAATCTATACTTGAAGTTTAATAATGACAGTCAAAGTTTCTACCATACGAAACGATACAATTTGCTCCTGGTAAAGCTATCAAGAATAGATCAGACATTAATGACAAAATTACATGAGACAGACTATGGGAATTTGTGAATGAGCTCACATTAATAATGATTCCTCTTCAATGAATAATTATTGGAGATCTAATTAATTTTTTTTTTTAAGTTAAAAAATTTGTTCTTACTTCACTGTCTCATGAATGAATGTCACTTCAGTTTCTATTATCACATCTTAATTTTTATTGTTGTATGTTGTATGTCAGTTCATGCTAGACCGAAACATATGTATCAGAGCTGCAGATAGTCAATTAAGATAGTCGATTTTAATTCACACTAGCAGGTAACCCGTGCTCCGCAAGGGTCTAATTGAAAACTTGACAAACTGAAATCTTGGAGAATTTAAAATAGACATATAACCATCCTCGGTGAATTAATAATCCATAAGCAAATTCTCAAGTTAATCAGTCCTGTAGTTGAGATGTGATGATGCGTCATTCGTGTATTTCCTGTCCCGTACGTGTATGAGCCAATTCTTTCCATTATCATAATAGATAACTGAAGGAGACATCTTGAAAACCTCATAGTATCATATTGATTTTTTTCAATCCATCAATTTCAGTATCGATTAGATCCTCCTCAATTTGAATCAGGCAGCGTTTTGTTTCCCCAATTCCAAACGAAATACCCACAATATTCGTTTCACTCCGAATTTGTGTCTAATAGTACATTATTACTGAAGAATATGAATATATTACTATAATTTCATTGTGATCTATCAAGGCCACTCTAGATGAATAGGCCGCGTGCTCTTCCACCACAACTTTGGGTGACAAGTCACAAGAGTAGGCGGACTGCATGCCGAGGAATCCCGTATTCCCCCATTGAAATAGCTACGTTGAAACCTCAATTTAACAATTGAACTACCACTATTGGACTACTGAGCTCCCTTATGAAACTAAAATAGCATCGACTCACTTATTTTCAAACGTTACTTCATGTGGGTTGTGCCGAGCACTCCTTTTAATTCAGGCCTTTTCCCAAGTTATAATAGTAAATTTAATACGCAATAGACTAGAGCCATTATTGTAAGTGAGTTAGCGAAATAAATTATTTTCTCTCTCTATTATGAACGGCCATGACTTCGAGTTTCCCATGATAGATATTTAAAAATTGTGGCTCCGAGTCGTCGAGGAATGTAGATTATGGAATTATCTCTAAAACTTAGCCTTCGTGTCGCGACATAGAGCGCGATAAGTTGGAAAACAGCAAGCATTGAAATTATAACAAACTACCGATTTTGCAGTTACTATTTGGTCCAAAGGCTCTAGAAGCCACGCGACGATTGGTCAAATTGATTCTCTTCGCCCAATAGGAGACCTGTTTCTAAATACAGTAGTGGGGATTCCCCAGTCGAGAGACCAGATTACGTTTCGGACGACACTTTGCTAGGAGCACTACGAGAGTAAAGATGTAGTCATTATGTTTCGCCCTTTTTGGGCAAGTTTACAACTTTATATAATTAGTTAATATAGGAGCTAGTTTTATTTTTATTAAAGTTTAAATTTTCTAGTAGTGCCATGTCCTGAAAAGTTTAATTGTGTTTCTTCATCATGTACGAATAATTGTTTCTTCAAATTAAGAAACGTAAAATAAGGTTAAAATATAATTTAGGGAATTTAATTGATTGAAACTTCCATAAGAGTATGGTATTAACAAAGCCTGTTATTTTTCAAGTTAATGATATTGATTGAGAATAATCCTTTTGATTTTATTAGTGATGGAAGATAATTATAAATTTTTTTCTAAAGAAGTATAGAAAGTTTTCAGTTACGTTACATTTGAGTTATTGTTTCTGGAGATACATTATCGTAGAGTATTGCTGAAAGTCAGGAAGATAGCCTTTAAATTGGAATGAAATTTTTAAGATTATGTTCATATTGAGTTTATGACATTTTATATTTTTCAGACTCTGTTTTCTTATGTCATTAAGGCTTTCGAATGATTTAGTAAATTTTTATGATAGAAATCTTAATAGACGAAGAAGAAAGTTTTTCTTTTCCATGAAATTAATATTAATAAATGTTGGCTAGCGCACAAGTTTCCAACAATACTAGTCGAGCTACTATATGAAAAATTATATTTGATTTCGCAAACCAAACGAAAAATATCATATAAGTTAGCATCATTTCAATCTAAATTATTCCTTTCCTAAGAGTATTATATCAATTTATATAAAAGTTAACATCATAATTAATGAAGTATTCATTTTCTAAAAGCATTATATTAATTTATTACGGGTGTTTTCATAAATGTTGCATTGTATATTAATGACACTCTGGCAAGTAAATTTGTTTTAAATCTGTTAAATTTTGAGAATGAAACCAGAACGTCAAGATAAAATCTAAATTGAATAACAGAATAAACTCCTGTTTTAGCTTTTGATGAATTGTAGGAAGAGTTAGAAATTAATGCTGTAATACATTTATTTACAGCGGTTCATGTGTGTCCCCAAACCAACTTCTTGTACTACCACCCCTTTGGTTCCGCAACTTGATGTAACACCGCTTCAAGACACCCGTTCAGACGACAGGTCTAGGGACGTAAGAGGACGTCGCCGTCAAGCCAAATTCAACCGGTAAAGGTTCACCGCCAAAAACAAGGTACTGTAACCCCGACGATAAAGCAACGTACAGACCAACGAAAGTGCAGTGTAGTGAAACAAAGGTTCATTCGAGGATGTCAATCAAAAATGGGGATTCAAAATTATTATGAAATGGGTTATATGGGTTACTATCGACGAAATTTGGGTTCAACGGGATTTTTCTTTCTTGAGTAATTTCATGTTGAAATTAATTGGTTATTTTATGACTGATCTTGTTTGGTTTTGTGACGTATTGCTATCTAAACGGGGATAGTAATGCGCCCCCGAATCAGATGAAGAATGTCAACAAAGTAACATGATATTGTTGTTTCTGTTGTTCGATTTTAGTTGCCAATGTTTATTGAAGTTGTTTGTATTTTTTTTTTATTATTTCAAAGTGTAGTGTTAGTTTATAGTAGAAACCTAGTAAATCAGGCATGGCAAGATTAATTGAAGTTTTCTTGACTCTAGCCCGTTCACCTGCATGAATTAGGTATAGACTCAGGTATTTTCTAGATGTGTCTGCCTATTTCTAAATTCTAAATTTTATTCAAAATTATCCTTTTTATCATCTTTTAAAAAGTGCAGGCACAGGGTATACTGCTTCCGTGATTATATTCAATGGAATTAATCATGCCATATAAATGCTGTACCATGCTGTAGAGCCAATTATGATAGATTGCCTATTGTTACAGTATTTTCGTTCACCGTAAACTTAAATAGGGCTCAAATATGTCTTCGAGCTACACATAGTGGTAATAAGTGTATATAACATTTTGATGAAAGATTTATTATACGTGAGGATGTTGCAAACGACCTAACGGTTCAGGAATTTGATGAGAAAAATCTAGCAGCTTTAAGAGAATGAGACATTCAGAATGAAAATTTTGACGGTGCTATTATCTTTCCAGATACCATATCCAAATGGTGGAAAGTACTAAATGTTGGTGGAGTACTTAGAAGAGCTCGATTTGATGATGATTATTGTCGTCCCCTCATTTCAGTAAACGACGAGCACGACAATTATTCATTCTTGAAAAAGTTTTTGATCTGGCTGGCTGGAGAAGAGGCTCCTTGTTCAGGGCGAAGAGAGGAATTATCAAAAAAGACACGGAAAACTTACTCATGACACTTTATTAGTATTGACACACACACCGTTTGTACTTTATTGGAAATAGTAGAGCATTAAATTTCAAATATGTACTATTTCAGGGGAATTCCAGACTGACAATCTCTTAGCCAGATTTTTACTGAAGGGTGTAGAATGTAAAGAATGTATAAATTTCCTCGTATTTGATGATAAGAATTCTGTACTCAAATCAAACGAATTATCATGCTACTTTTCAGAGGCAATCTAAAGTATCCATCAAATAGTATATTAGCGTTAGAGGTGTTCAATGTGATGTTGAGTGAGCGGCACAAATACGTATTTCTAAATAAAGGGTCAGTTTCCGAGCAAGAGATTTAGCTAATAAGTTCTAGACTTTAAACATCTGGAGTCAGAAAATTGGCTTTCCTAAACGAGGCGTAGTCGTAGTCATAGTAGAGCTGTGTTTACACCAAAGTTGTTGACAAAATGTTAATAACTTAATCCATATAGATTCTATTAGATTGAACGAAACTTGACAAACACATATGTTCATCATGTGTATGATAAGTTATGTTCAATCTAATAGAATCTATAAGGATTAAGTTATTAACATTTTGTTAATAACTTTGGTGTAAACGCAGTTTAAAAGTCATGTTTAAATTGAATTTCGAAAAACTAGAAAATTGAACACAAAATTAAATAAAGAGAAAAGGTGTAAAGTTTCAGCTATTTTAAATCATTTAGGAATGTTCCATTTCGTCAAGGAAAAATGTTTTCAATTATAGAAATGAAAAAATAAAGATTTATTTGGCTGCAACTATTTACTGCAACTACGCCCCGTTTTGGAATGTCAACTTTCTGACTCCAGCTATTTAAAGTCTAGAACTTACCTACTCAGTCTAGAATTTAGAGCTCGGAAACTGGCCCCAAATATCAAAGAAAAACTCTAATGCTGAATACCCATGATAATGTAGACTTTCATAATTCCGAATTTTGTTATAAAGATTTGAATGGTTTTTTGAAAGAGTGTGTGTTCACATTTTGCAATATTCTGCTGAAAAATTACAGTAGAGTGAAGAAATCCAGTCTTATTGTTGAAGGGAAAAATAGAAAAAAGGTGAGAAATGAGGTTTAAATAATAGTAAATATATAATTATTTTATAGTAAAGTTTGAATAGTAAGTGCAACTCTCAGTACGTATTTCTATATAAATGTTTACTGAAAAGGAGCTTCTGGTTAGTCATTTTTTCCATGCCCATTGAGTATAGACAGTATTGAAACTGAGTATAAACAGTGAGTATTCACTGTTCATAAGAGTCTACTAAATGAGCTATTGAATTACAATACTTTCTTTTTGAAATATGAGCACCCGAATAGCGGATTATTGTGAAGATATGGATGGAGAATGGGCTATAGAATACGAGATGTGGCTGCCAGTCGGCCTACTTCTGTGACGTCACGTTTGCAGCAGCACGACATTGAAGTCTGTAAGTCCATATTTTATGGCTGGAGCGTCTTCTGATAAGTGAAAAGTACTTTCTGCGGTGGAAAAGAAGCTTTTTCCACCATTATGCCAAACATAACTAGAAAACCGTGTAACTCATGAAGGTACAGACTTGGAAATGGTATCATTCTCTTCGTAATGATGTGTAAAAAGAGAATATCCATGATGGCAATCTCAGAAATGTTTGTCATCATGAAAAAACAAGGTGGCGGCAATAATATGTCGATTTTCATGAAATCGTCTGTAGTTCTATGAATGTTGAGGATATCGGATCAATTCAGCCATCTGATGGCTCCAAAATAATCATAAGATTCATCCCATTCCAACAACCTATACTATGGTAAATATAACTTCAAACTCTTGAAATCTGATTTTAGGGGACAAAATTTTACTTTTCCACCCTGTGAATATCTTTACAGTGAATAAACAATGATATTATTTGACACAGTGTTGTAGAATATTTCTAAAGCTTTAAAATGGCATCTAGTTGAAGGCTGTACGTTCATGTCTATAAAGTATGCCATAAAATATGGACTTACAGCCTTTAATCAAATGTCATTTTTAAACTTTGGAAATATTCTACAACACTGTGCCAATAATAATGTTTCAAGTTTTTGAAGTTGAATCAAATCATGAAAAAAGTGGTCCAAATGAGACGATTCTATAGATTGGTTGATTATAAACACTTTTGTGGTAAAATCAATCCGAAATCTTTCAGAATAACTGAATAGCAAGCGGTATGAAAATTTCTGTCAATAATGACCACCATCTTGAATTATGACTTAATGATGTCGAGTATTTTTGTTGTTTCCATCATCAATATTCTTATTCGGCTTGTTGTAACGTAGGGATTGAGGCCATTTGCAGGTCTCTATCTTGAAGTAGTCATGGAGAATCGATTTTATAGTGTTCTACTTCATGCGTTTAGAAAAACGCACCAGAAATAATGCAGGGTTTTCTTTTATTTTCCATTTGGAGGGCGCTGGAGAACACATTATTTTTGTTGACGTACAGCGCATGAAGATAGCTTTAAAGCTGAAAAAACGATCTGAATTCGATAGATTTGAAATTTCTCTGTATTACTTGCACAAAAAAGTTATAATGAGAAGAAATTTGAAAGAAGTATGAAAATCCGGGTTTTTGTGCTTTTGGAGGTTATAAAATAATGAAATATGTGTTTTAGTGGGAAACTTTATAGTACAAAATATTTAGAGAAAGGCTATCAAATCATCAATTGAAAGCAACATTTTTATTTACAATTCAAAAAATAATTGAGGGTCCTGCCAAACACGATGGTTTTTCGGCGGGTGAAATATTTCGTTCAAAAAACGGTTGAATATCTTGAACGGTTATTGAAATACAAGCGATATAGCAAAAGCCTAAAAATTATGGCGGCCATCTTGTTTTCGAGGTGTTTGCCTGTGATTTCGACTTAATATAATCACGATCTTTATTGTGCTAGACCTAACGAAGAAATCGAGACATCTTCCACGGCTGTTACCCAAAAATAACCACTGAGTACCTTTTTCATGGCATTTTCGCCCGGACTACTACACCAAAAATGACTAATGGAATAATCTGGTGTGGTACACTCACACAACTTTCCTTGCTCATTGAGCTGTGAGCCTCATTCTCAAACGAGAATAATTTAGAGGAATAACATAATGACGATTGGCGGCAACATAATTACTTGAAACTACGATCAGACTACTGTATATGTGTGTATATAATATTGTTTTCAGAGTACTTTTTCCTTTGTGTAAATTGTGAAATCCGATGATTTTTTAAAAGTCTTCAAAACAGCTGTTCTACAGATGAAATATCTGGACTATGTGTTATTTTTAAAGACTGCTCTACCTACCTACCTACCTCATGCACGAGAAGGAGGTTACAAAGTCCATTTCTCAAGGATGGGGTGAACCCCCCATTAGTTTCCCAGAAAGGAGACTCATGCCAGTTGATGGAGCTGATAAATAACTATACAGAGTATGAATTTGAAATAAATCAGTTGAGTAATTTTTGAGAAATCGTGAAAAACATGGTTTTCAGTAATTATCCGCCATTTTTCTCGAGAATATTACGCAGCTCCTGGATTTTTCTCAGAAATGAGACTCATGTCAGTTGATATGGCTTATAAATAGCTATCCATGGTATAAATTTGAAGAAAATCGTTAGAGCCGTTTTTGAGAAAACCGTGAAAAACATGGTTTTTTAGTAATTATCCGCCATTTTTCTCGAGAATATTACAGAACTCCTGCAATTTTTCCAGAAATGAGATTCATGTCAGTTGATAGGGCTTATAATAGCTATCCACGGTATTAATTTGAAGAAAATCGTTAGAGCCGTTTTCGAGAAAACCGTGAAAATCATGTTTTTTTTTAGTAATTATCCGCCGTTTATCTCAAGAATATTACAGAACTCCTGCAATTTTCCCAGAAATGAGACTCATGTCAGTTGATAGGGTCATGAATTTATCCATGGTATAAATTTGAAGAAAATCGTTAGAGCAGTTTTTGATAAAATCCTGATAAACATGGTTTTTTAGTAATTATCCGCCATTTTTTCCGCCATCTTGAATTGAATTTAATTGAATTTCTTACTGTCGGGTCCTGATGGTATAAGGACCTTAAGTTTAAAATTTCAAGTCAATCGGTTAATCAGGAATGGAGTTATCGTGTTCACAGACATACACACATACACACACACACACACACACACACACACACACACACACACACACACACACACACACACACACACACACACACACACACACAACACACACACACACACACACACACACACACACACCACACACACACCACACACACACACACACACACACACACACACACACACACACACACACACACACACACACACACACACACACACACACACACACACACACACACACACACACACCACACACACACACACACACACAACACACACACACACACACACACAACACACACACACACACACACACACACACCACACACACACACACACACACACACACACACACCACACACACACACACACACACACACCACACACACACACACCACACACACACACACACCACACACACACACACACACACACACACACCACACACACACAACACACACACACACACACACACACACACACACCACACACACACACACACACACACACACACACACACACACACACACACACACACACACACACACACCACACACACACACACACACACCAACACCCAAAAATCATGTTTTTGGACTCAGGGGACCTTGAAACGTATAGAAAACTTGAAATTGGGGTACCTTAATTTTTTTTGGAAAGCAATACTTTCCTTATCTATGGTAGTAGGGCAAGGAAAGTAAAAAGAGACGAATCCAAACTTTTGAAGAAGATTTGATGTTCTCACAATCACTTATTTATTGAATAAACGAGAAACTAATTTCGGTTGTTAGCCCAGTTCATGATCTCATCGTTGAAATTCTGTTTACTTGCTTACACTCACTTTTTTTAATTAATTTGGAGAATACACTAAAACCGAATAATTGGGTGAAAATAATCGTATTATTACAACCATCATCTTCAGTGCGTTTGACAATGATGCAACATCCGAAACTAGTGTCTTGTTTTTCAAATAGATGAATTATAGTGAAATATTAAGTTTTCTCATGGAAAAAAGCATACTTCACTACTCAAGGCCCATCAATTAATGGATTATATTACGTAATGGAGTTCATAGTAATCGAGCTTATTGCTTACCTTAGCTTATTTGGCTATTGCTTCACAATACTTATTGCAAATTATCCCTCATTTTACTGCTCACTCTATTTTCAACATTTTTCATCGCACTATTGAACTTGTTAGGAACTCATCCCAATAGCCTGAAACCATAATCTCTCGACGAATGAGTAGAGTACATTACTGCCCAGTTTGCCTACATTCTCCATATCATGTTTCAGAGAGTCATAAGAGCCTATATGTATTTACTCACATGAATATGCATATTGAGTAGCGTATTCATCAACAGGTAATTAATTGCAAGCTGAGCTCAGGTCCTCCATGCTTGTTCAAGCAATGTGGAGAGGTGACCTTTTGATAGCGGAATTGATCATACACCTCCATGTCCAGTTATACGGTTATCACCAACATTCACGCATTATAATGGCGCTGAAACCAATTTATAGACGGTTGGGGTGGAAATGGAGAGTCAATCGATTTAAAAAGCTCAGGTAACTGACACAGCGATTATCCAAAGCTTGGGTCCCTAGAATAGCGAATTAAGAGTTTAAGAAGTGTTATTGTATCACTCCGTTATAATACTATGAATATACTCTCTTTTAGATATTTTTTGAGACACACTCTGATCTGATTTATACGGTGATGCATCGATATTTTACGAAACTCAGCATTAGATGAGCTGCAATCTATAATTATTATAAAATTCTTATCTCACTGACTCACTCACTCACTGATCACGATTTCTGGAAAACTACTGGATGGATTGAAACAAAACTTAGAATATAGCTTCCTTATACGTCCTAGGTGCTCACTAAGAAATCTTTTGGCGATATTCTAACTCTAAGGGTGGTTTTAGCATGTATAGTTTTAGTTCGTCTTTTTGCATGTATATTCTTCTTCTCCCAATCTCTTAATTATAATTGAATAACTGGTGACCAATATGATTGAATATACAGTTGTTAACTGGCGACCAATTAATAATTTTGTCAGGTTGGCATTGAATTGAGATTATTTCATTGGGTTGGCACCAAGTTGAAGAATCAATTAAAATGCATTCATCGAGAACAAATTGATTGGGCACTGCTGCTTCGATCAGAGCTATTCCTGGGAGTATAGATAATTTTTATTTTTCATATAACAAACTTTTATGACGGAAGTTGCTTCTATCAATTGATCCTATTCTATCAAGACTAATTTTGTTTGTATATCCGACAGATTGCGAAACTGCTTGAAGGGGTATTTTAAAAACTTCAGAAGTGTCCGTTGTGGTTGTGGAATATGTTTGTAAAGAATGAGGAAATTCGGCCAAAATTTAACTTGGGCGAAAGAAAGGGGTATTTATTAAAACGGGCCAAATAGATGTTGTTAGAAGTAAGACGCTTTTCCCATGAATCAATTATTCCCAAACATTGATTGTTTTACCAAAAAAATATAAGGTAGCTTTCGATGCAAATATTGGAAAATATGTATAACAGTTCGTTGACTGTCTGTATTCCTTATTAATAGCATCAATGCTCTCCTTTTAAACAATGCTGACACATTGATGTGAATCTTACTATAATCTGGTTACTTTAGATCAGATGAAGAAAATGATGTTGATGATTGCTACTGTTTCAATTTCAATCATGTTTGAAATTCTGCTTTCTGCTTTTGATCCCAGCTGTGAAAGGAGCTCTCATTGAATGAAATTATAATCATTGAAGTCAATAATTATACTAAGAAAGCAATTTGTTTAAATATGTGTGTTTGTGGATTTATGTATCCATGTCGGAAGGATCTCGAAAACGGCTCTAACGATTTTGATTAAATCAGGAAATATATTCCCTATATTATGTGCTTGTGACAAAAAACATTATTTTGGAACAGGTCTCAACTCTGGGAAAATTCGTTGAACTACCAACAGAAAGAATTATTGGTCCCTCAAGTAGCAGCTGATCAGAAAAAAGTTTTCCATATTCTGTTGAAAACGTGAGAAAGTGTGAGCAAATAAAAAACATCACAATAGCTGTAGTTTAGTTACCAAATTTGGCGACCTTATTTTAAAACATGAAAAAATCAGGCCCAGTAGCACAAAAGCATGTTCAATTTCAATCAGGATCAAATTCCATGAGAATTAATCAGAGCAGAGTTTTTTTTTTCAATAGAAGGCGTCTCTGATTGGTTCTCGTGGTATTGAGTCCGGATTATGAATTAAACAGACAGTGCAACTGTCTCTCTCAAGGCCATGGATGCGTACAAACATAGAGCAACAGAGTATTCATGCAGTATTCATGGAACATCTGGAAAAATAGGTTCAGAAAGTGACCGGATGATAACAAAAGAAATTTAGAATCGATCTCTACAAACATATGGTAGTTGAATGTAATGTTCATTGTGAGGTGATAGAAATGCGACTAATTTCTTCAGCTTCTGTTGTATTGGTTCCTCTGTTGCTTATGTTTGACGCATCCATGGCCTTGAGAGAGACAGTTGCACTGTCTGTTTAATTCATAATCCGGACTCAATACCACGAGAACCAATCAGAGACGCCTTCTATTGAAAAAAAAAACTCTGCTCTGATTAATTCTCATGGAATTTAATCCTGATTGAAATTGAACATGCTTTTGTGCTACTGGGCCTGATTTTTTCATGTTTCAAAATCAGCTAAAAACTTAATCGAAAAAAAAACATAATATTCCATCAGCTGCTCCTATTTCCTTTCTTGATGTTATTACGACACAAGACAAACCTATTGATATTGATAGATAACAAGTAAATTCTAAAGTTGTCAATTGAGATATAATAAATGTTATACTATTATGAATGGACTCTTATGTATGAATGGACTTCCATGGAAGAAAGAATCAGTGAATTGGCTGCTTTTACACTTTTGGATAAGTGAAACGAAAAGTAAGTGACAGGCTATGCCAAAAACTCCAGAATAAGCAAGAGATCCATGGATACCAGAGTTATCAAATTCCGAATCAACCTAATTTGGAATTTAATCTTCAATTGCCAAAGCAAAAATAAGCATGATCACTGCTAATTTGATAACTGTCAACGGGAAATATTAATTGCCAATGAATAAAGTTGAGGGCGACTCTTAAGCTCCGCCCCATATCCTACAAAATTCGCTGCAATTAGACTACTCTTCTACAGAGCACTTCCAACACATCAATTAATTATTTGAATGATTTGACTTGATAATCATCATGCCAAGTTGTGGCCTAATCTCAAAAACGATTATAACAACTTTGGTAGGATTTAGATTATAAATGTTTCATAAAAATAATTTCATCTTCTAATTCCCGTAGCGAAGCACGGGTGCCCTGCTAGTACAATGTATAATTATCAAATGAATCAAGAACGTTTTCCCAATTAGAAAGCGTTACTGTGTTTTTTCGATAGCTTTCAAATTCTTCTAATACATTCAAATAATGTGAATAGGTAAATTTTCAATGGGAGGCATTTTTTTTAGTTTAGGCATAAGCTGATAAAGATATCAGGGGCTCTATCTTTTTGACGACGAGGAATAAATAAATCGAATGAGGTAAGGATGTAATAGGATAACTTCTAGCCAGTGATTCCAGAATAATCTAAGAATATACTACTTTATTAAATTTATTGTAACTGTTGTATTGCGTTTGTTTGTTCCATTTTTCAAATTGCGAAGTAAGTCTTTAATAATTTTTCATTGTCATCATACCTTGAATTTCCAAACAATGTTATTTTGTTCCACATAGATAATAAATGAAGTATTTGTATAGTTAGGCATTCAAGTCGAAGTGATATTGAATACGTTCGATTTCTATCACAAGATTGAACTACCATAAAAGATAATTACAACTAAATGAACACGAATACCATAGTTTCAGTTGAATTATTAAGTGTCTTGACAGCATCAAGTCATCACGAAGAAAATTAATCAATTTAAACGACCAGAAAGCATCATTTTCAGAAGAAACTTTCCGAAACTGGATTAGAAAACATCTATTGAAAATAAAATACTAATTTATATTTTGATACTGGAGGAGTAGGCTATGTTAATATTTCAATAGTGTCAAACACACCTCTAGTTGACATAAATTTTGTCAAATGTTCGTGAATTCCACTTCAGTGAATACTCAATTATTCTTCTTGAGAGCTTGCAAGCGTACTTGAGAGCTTTGAATATTTATATTTTTTCAATTTGCTCAGGAATTAAATTATGATGAGAGATTTCAATGACCTTCTAAAACATAATACGTCATATTTGATAGTATGATTAGAAACGAGAAAATTATTTTATAATACTCATCCTACAAACTATTGTCTTTCATAAATAGAGTATTCACTAAGTTGGGATACCAATTAATAACACCACTCCATCATATTTCAAAGCACATGAGCTTATTGGTACTTATAATTGTTCGATATATGATTCGCAATCACAATGATAAATAATAACGTTTGATTTTTCATTCCACTTCGGACAAATGTCAACGCAGCTTTTGAGTGGGTGTACGATTCAATAGTAGTGGGTGTTTGACAACAGTACAAATGAAGAAATCATTTTAGGATGGATTCCAAGTGTACGTGAGAGTATTGAATGATTTGTAGGGAAAGTGATTAGTAATGACAATAGTTACTGACCTTATATCTCTTGGTTGGTTGGTTTCATGTCGTTGGCAGGACGATCCAGTGATACGAGAATGCAGCGTACAGTCGTAGCCCTGTTGAGGGCAAACTTCAACTGACTTCTCGAAGGGAAGGAGCGATAATATGTATGACTGCTGTTCTAGCAGTGATGCCCTTTCTCGCAAAGGGAAAACGTTTTTCCCTTTCCCACAGCGTCACTAGTTACCGCTTTATTAAATTCCATCTATCACGAGTTACGTCTTGATCCGACCTTGTGTATTCTCCATTAAGACATTATTGTTTGATCAGCCCTCAAAGGGTTTATCAGGGTTCCGTTCTCTTACACGTGTTTCTGCTTTGTCTACAATATTGGTTGGATAACATTGCGACCTTTCCGTTTAAATGAGGAAGTTCACACTCCTCACTTGTTTCTTGGATTGGAAAAATGTATTTTCCAATGAATAAACCGGGATCAATTTTCAAGCTGGGGAACAATTATTCGAAGGCAAGAGGACAATAGGAGACAGAAGCTTTTGTCATTTTTGTTGAAAGCTCCCTCGTGTATCTCTGTTTTGTCGAGTTCTACGCAGAATAATTTTTCAAAAGGATTATTCAGTGCTTGAGAGTCACATAATTCCAGACGTTTTTGTTGAATATGGCTTTGTGGTACCATATTTTAATATTGATAATTATGAATTTATCATTTTAATATTCTGATATTGATTGAATGTCTCTCATACATTATTGTTAATACAGTGCAAAGCTTTTCTTCTGAATTAACATTTTTGCGAAATGCAAAATTTGTGTAACGTTTCTCATTAGTGTGCTTTATATACCGCACACATACGCTCAATGCCTTGATTAAGCTTGACAAACTTTGTTTTGCTGGCAACGCCAATATTATAATATATTAGATTATTATTTAGTTTCGATGAAAGCCTCTGTAAATTTGTTAGTAAATTCTCAAAGTATGAAACTGAATTTTGTTTTTCATGTACTTGTGATTATTTTATTTATATGAATTTGGCAATAAATGTGATTTGAAAAAAATATTAAGCCTATGTTTAAATGTTCAAATGTTTAAATGTTTAAAATGTTTGAATGTTTGAATGTTTGAATGTTTAAATGTTTAATGTTTAATGTTTAAATGTTTAAATGTTGAATGTTTAAATGTTTTAAATGTTTAAATGTTTATGTTTAAAATGTTTGAATGTTTAAATGTTTAAATGTTAAATGTTAAATGTTTAAAGTTAAATGTTTAAATGTTTAAATGTTTAAAATGTTTGAATGTTTAAATGTTTAAATGTTTAAATGTTAAATGTTTAAATGTTTAAATGTTTAAATGTTTAAATGTTGAATGTTTAAATGTTAAATGTTTAAATGTTTAATGTTTAATGTTTAAATGTTTAAATGTTTAAATGTTTAATGTTTAAATGTTTAAATGTTAAATGTTTAAATGTTTAATGTTTAAATGTTTAATGTTAAATGTTTAAATGTTTAAATGTTAAATGTTTAAATGTTTAAATGTTAAATGTTTAAATGTTTAAATGTTTAAATGTTTAAATGTTTAAATGTTTAAATGTTTAAATGTTTAAATGTTTAAATGTTTAAATGTTAAATGTTTAATGTTTAATGTTTAAATTTTAAATGTTTAATGTTTAAATGTTAAATGTTTAAATGTTTAAATGTTTAAATGTTTAAATGTTTAAATGTTTAAATGTTTAATGTTTAAATGTTTAAATGTTTAAATGTTTAAATGTTTAATGTTTAAATTTTAAATGTTTAAATGTTTAAATGTTTAAATGTTTAATGTTTAAATGTTTAAATGTTTAAATGTTTAAATGTTTAAATGTTTAAATGTTTAAATTTTAAATGTTTAAATGTTTTAAATGTTTAAATGTTTAAATGTTTAAATGTTTAAATGTTTATGTTTAAATGTTTAAATGTTTAAATTTTAAATGTTTAAATGTTTAATGTTTAAATGTTTAAATGTTAAATGTTTAATGTTTAAATGTTTAAATGTTTAAATGTTTAATGTTTAATGTTAAATGTTAAATGTTTAAATGTTTAAATTTTAAATGTTTAAATGTTTAAATGTTTAAATGTTAAATGTTTAAATGTTTAAATGTTTAAATGTTTAAATTTTAAATGTTTAAATGTTTAAATGTTTTAAATGTTTAAATTTTAAATGTTTAATGTTTAAATGTTAAATGTTTAAATGTTTAAATGTTTAAATGTTTAAATGTTTAAATGTTTAATGTTTAAATGTTTAAATTTTTAATGTTTAAATGTTTAAATGTTTAAATGTTTAAATGTTTAAATGTTTAAATGTTTAAATGTTTATGTTTAAATGTTTAAATGTTTAAATGTTTAAATGTTTAAATTTTAAATGTTTAAATGTTTAAATGTTTAAATGTTTAATGTTTAAATGTTAAATGTTTAAATGTTTAAATGTTAAATGTTTAAATGTTTAAATGTTTAAATGTTTAAATTTTAAATGTTTAAATGTTTAAATGTTTAAGTTTAAATGTTTAAATGTTTAAATGTTTAAATGTTTAATGTTTTAAATGGTTAAATGTTTAAATGTTTAAATGTTAAATGTTTAAATGTTTAAATGTTTAAATGTTTAAAATGTTTAAATGTTTAAATTTTAAATGTTTAAATGTTTAAATTTTAAATGTTTAAATGTTTAAATGTTTAAAGTTTAAATGTTTAAATGTTTAAATGTTTAAATGTTTAAATGTTTAATGTTTAATGTTTAAATGTTTAAATGTTTAATGTTTAAATGTTTAAATGTTTAATGTTTAAATGTTTAAATGTTTAATGTTTAAATGTTTAAATTTTAAATGTTTAAATGTTTAAATGTTTAAATGTTTAAATGTTTAAAGTTTAATGTTTAAATTTTAAATGTTTAATGTTTAAATGTTTAGATGTTTAAATGTTTAAATGTTTAAATGTTTAAATGTTTAATTTTAAATGTTTAAATGTTTAAATGTTTTAAATGGTTAAATGTTTAAATGTTTTAAATGGTTAAATGTTTAAATGTTTAAATGTTGAATGTTTAAATGTTTAAATGTTTAAATGTTTAATGTTTAAATGTTTAAATGTTTAAATGTTTAAATTTTAAATGTTTAATGTTTAATGTTTAAATGTTTAAATTTTAAATGTTTAAATGTTTAATGTTTAAATGTTTAAATGTTAAATGTTTAAATTTTAAATGTTTAAATGTTTAAATGTTTAGATGTTTAATGTTTAATGTTTAATGTTTAAATGTTTAAATGTTTAAATGTTTAAATGTTTAAATGTTTAAATGTTTAAATGTTTAAATGTTTAAATGTTTAAATGTTTAAATGTTTAAATGTTTAAATGTTTAAATGTTTAAATGTTTAAATTTTAAATGTTTAATGTTAAATGTTTAGATGTTTAAATGTTTAAATGTTAAATGTTTAAATGTTTAAATGTTTAAATGTTAAATGTTTAAATGTTTAAATGTTTAGATGTTTAAATGTTTAAATGTTTAAATGTTTAAATGTTTAAATGTTAAATGTTTAAATGTTTAATGTTTAAATGTTTAAATGTTAGATGTTTAAATGTTTAAATGTTTAAATGTTTAAATGTTTAAATGTTTAAATGTTTAAATGTTTAAATGTTTAAATGTTTAAATGTTTAAATGTTTAAATGTTTAAATGTTTAAATGTATCTTCTGAATTAACATTTTGCGAAATGCAAAATTTGTGTAACGTTTCTCATTAGTGTGCTTTATATACCGCACACATACGCTCAATGCCTTGATTAAGCTTGACAAGCTTTGTTTTGCTGGCGACGCCAATATTATAATATATTAGATTATTATTTAGTTTTGATGAAAGCCTCTGTAAATTTGTTAGTAAATTCTCAAAGTATGAAACTGAATTTCGTTTTTCATGTATTTGTGATTATTCTATTTATATGAATTTGGCAATAAATGTGATTTGAAAAATATATTAAGCCTAGACTATTCCCACGAATCGCAAGACGGCGTCGATTCCAGCTGGCAACTGAGATTGATAGCAGTAATAGTATATCAATAGAAATCAAACGAAGGATATAATATGCTTAGAAATCGTGCATAATTTGCAAATAGTAGACTGCTAAAATCAAAATTTATCACCGGTAACACAAAAATGAGAATGCACATTACTTTTATAAGACCAGTTCTTACATATGACTGCGAAACATGGATAATTCTGCAAAAAGACAGCAAAGCTCTGATTGTCTTTGGAAGGAAGATAGTGAGGAGGATATTGGATCCAGTCTATGAGAATGGTGCGTGGAAAGAAAAGCCGGGAAATACAAACAATTCTGCAAGGCAAGAATATTCTTCGATTCATCAAGGCTAGAAGGATAAGCTGACTGGTACACGTGGAGAGAATGACTGAGAATAAGATGCAGAAAGTCATGCCTTATGAAAAACTTGATGCAGCCAAAAACTTGAAGAAGAGGAATGCCAAGAGTACGATGTACGCAGGATGTGGAGAAAGACCTGAGAGCGATGGGAGTCAGGGCCTGGAGGTGAAAGGCGGCAGACAGAGATAGTTGAAGGATGAGTGTGGAGGAGGCCAAAGCCCACTTCGAGCTGCAGCGCCAGGATAAGTAAGTATGTGATAATTATTATTAAACAAAAATCCAAATTAAATGCCGTAAATCTAATTGCATATATTAGTAATTTCCATCTGAAGTATGTAATACCCTGATCAAACATTTAAACATTTAAACATTTAAACATTTAAACATTTAAACTTTAAACATTTAAACATTTAAACATTTAACATTTAAACTTTAAACATTTAAACATTTAAACATTTAAACATTTAAACATTTAACATTTAACATTTAAACATTAAACATTTAAACATTTAAACATTTAAACATTAAACATTTAAACATTTAAACATTTAAACATTTAAACATTTAAACATTTAAACATTTAAACATTTAACCATTTAAACATTTAAACATTTAACATTTAAAACATTTGAACATTTAAACATTTAACATTTAAACATTTAAACATTTAAACATTTAAACATTTAAACATTTAAACATTTAAACATTTAAACATTTAAACCTTTAAACATTTAAACATTTAAACATTTAAAATTTAAACATTTAACATTTAAACATTTAAACATTTAAACATTAACATTTAAACATTTAACACATTTAAACATTAAACATTTAACATTTAAACATTTAAACATTTAAACATTTAAACATTTAAACATTTAAACTTTAAACATTTAAACATTTAAACATTTAAACATTTAAACATTTAAACATTTAACATTTAAACATTTAAACATTTAAACATTTAAACATTTAAACATTTGAACATTTAAACATTTAAACATTAAGAGAAATGCCAAAACGTCGACTTTAATCTTAGAACTCACTTCGTTCGGTCAATTAATATTATTAATAGTTTTCCCGGAACCACCAGTTAGTGCTAGTATTTCCCAAAGGGCATTAGCACGGGAAAACATACATTGTGCAAATTAATTGGACAAAAAGGATTATAGGACATCAAACAAGTATGACCCATTCATATGAATGCGAAATGGCACTGATTCATTCACTTACTCATTCTCAAGAACTAATTGACAGATCATGTTCTAATTTGGTACAGAATAGTCCAGTCAACGAAAGATTATAGAGGGAAAAGTTTGGAACACAATTTGATGGAAAGTAAGAGGATCATTTCAAAAGTCCTCACCCCTACCCACTGTGCTAAACGGGTTGGGGTTGTTTGAGAGTAGCATTTTTTCATTTTCGCATAAATCTCGGAAACTATGCATCTTATGAGCATTTATATTTCATGCAAAATTGAAGCTCACAAAATTACCAACAAGTTTTGTCCTCTACATATTCTCCATATCTCTCACAGTTTCTGAGATATCCGCTCTTGAAGGTGAGAAATTTTTTGAAATAACACTTTTGCCTCCAATTTTTTTATCTTTTCGGCCTTCTAATTTTTGAACGATTGATGAAAAAAATCCGTGCTGAATATGAGCTGATAGAGCATCAAATTATCTTAAATTTAATGTATATTTTCACTATTTTACGCATTTCCCTACGACTGTTGCAGCAGTTTTAGTGTTGAGAATGAAATTTTCTATTCAGCAACAATAGATCAGTTGACAATGGAATTTGGAGGGAATGTTTGGAACACAATTTTCGACTTTGCAGCTTTGTTGAGACTAGTTTGGAGGTGAGCATATCAAAAATCCCAACCCCTACATCATGTGCTGAAGGGATGATAGTGGTTTGAAGGTTGCATTTCCCACTTTTTACTTACATGCTTATCTTGGGAACAATGTATGCTATTGACATAATCAACTGCAAAAAAATGAAGCTTAATAAATTCCCTACAAGTTTTGTTCAGTAGATATTCTAGATGAATCCGATACTTTTCGAGATATTTATGTTCTAAAGTGATGTATTTTCGAAAAACCAGATTATCCTATATTTTTTCGCTCTTTCAAGTCTCATAACTTCTCAACAATTGATGGGACAAGAATTTCCTGATTACGAGATAGTAGGGCATTAAATTATCTTTCATTTCATGTATAATTCGACTATTTCACCCATTTCTATACGATTGTTCGAGCAGTTTTACTTTTGAGTGTCTTTGTTTGGTAGAAAGTTTAGAAACACCCCCTGTGTTTAGTTCCGCAGACGTTCCAATAGATACTCAATATGAATGCTCATACTGAAGCACACTGTCAATTTATGACGACAAAATAGTGTGATATTCGAAAAAAAGTCACTTGTTGCAAACCTTGAGATTTGACACTCAAAACTAAAACTTCTGGAACAGTCGTACGGGAATGCGTGAAATAGTCGAATTATACATGAAATGAAAGATAATTTAATGCTCTACAATCTCGTAATCAGCACATTCTTTTTTCATCAATCGTTCAAAAATCAGAAGGCCGAAAAGATGAAGAAATTGAATGCAAAAGTGTTATTTCAAAAAATGTCTCACCTTCAAGAGCGGATATCTCAGAAACTCTGAGAGATATGGAAAATATGTAGAGGACAAAACTTGTTGGTAATTTTGTGTGCTTCAATTTTGCATGGAATAAAAATGTTCATAAGATGGATAGTTTCCGAGATATATGCGAAAAATGAAAAAATGTACTTCCAAACCACCCCCACCCCGTTAGCACAGGGAGTAGGGGTGAGGACTTTTGATAAGTTAATCGTCTTACCATTCTTAAAAGAGCTGTGAAGTTGAAAATTGTGTTCCAAACTTTTCCATCTATACCTTTATTTGAGCATTCGTTGCCTGGACTAGAAGTTCAGCCAGGGTTAGATATATTGTCTTTTGAGCACTTCAAATTTACGCCAAAGATACTCCCAATATGGGCTCTCCTACAGCGTTTTCCAAGTGATCTCCAGCTTTTTTGGAGGGTTTCTTCTCTCAAGTTTCTCATTGGGTTTTAATGCATTTGTTCCATATTTCTCAAGCAAATTCATACTTGAGAGGGTTAGTTTATGTGGATGCTTGTTAAACTCTCCACATCATTCCTGTTAACTCCACAAATTCTAAATTAGACTGATGATTGAAATACAATAATTCTCATAATATCTCAAACAAATCTAACCAAGCAAAGTCTAATTGAGGAATAAATGAACAGTATTTATCAATTCTGATGAGAATAAAGATTTTCGCAATGCTGCACTACATAATTCAAAGGAAACTGGTGATTGAATCCAGCCTGAAAGTCTTTTTTGACGGAAGGAAGCTAGCTCAAATGGAAAATGCAGGTGAGCGAAGCGAGCCAGCTGATTCTTTTTCTGGAAGATATTGCCGGGGTCCAGTGTACGGAGCCCCCTGACTAGACGGAAAAGGCGAGCGAAGCGAGCCTACCGGCCAGTAATAAATCATTTCATTACAGCTCGGTCTTAGATCGAGCTACAATTATTCTCTACGAAAATTTTTCTCAAAAAAGGAAGTATAAACTTTTATTAGACAAGATATGAAATTATGAGGTGAAAATTCCCTAATTTTCTAAATTTGTTTGGGAATAAATTCCTGAACAATAGATATACGACAAAATGTTGTATGTCATTAGAACTGTAGTTTTGTTCATCCTAAAAATGATGAAAGCAGAGTCAGCTCGATATTTTGATATGGGGCCGAAATTTATTTGCTTCATGAAACCATTGCAGTTTCCACCTCCTGTGGGAGGGGTTCTGGCGGTAAGCAAGTGTGGGGACGATTGTGATTTTACTCTATATTAAACCCTGCACTATCAGCCTTTCCCAAATTTGTTGCGCATCAATGTCTTTATTGACTGAGCTAACAGGCTGCCATGCCTATATCGTGACAGTTAGTTTACATGATGATGATTATCTTATATAAAATAAGGTAACACGTGCGTTTTGGTCTTCATACTGATGAGTTTTAAAAAATACAAGTAACTCCAATTAGAGCTCCCCTCAGGATTAGTGCTAATCGATGATAAAGACACCTGAATTGTTCTGATTATAATCTGAATTCGGTTTTATTGGTATATTTCTTTATGGTCCACATATAAATGCTCTACGAATCTTTCCCATGTTACAAGTTGACATAATTTGCTCCGTTGCCACAAGTCTTGTAAGAACAAGGTTTCCAGAGGAAACAGTATTCCGTTATCAGTGATGTTTGAAGCGAAAAGGTATAAGTCTACAGGATGTGACATGTTGATAAATTACAGTTTGGAGTCGCCTTATCTGCCGTTGTTGCTGCCTCACCTTGAAAGTCCACCGGCTCACTTTTCCCTGCCCTAAATACCAATTATAGCCAACTTACTTTGACATTGATTACTGTCCTGCTGATTGAAGTAGTTTGTCTTCTGCCTCAAGTTCACTGGGATTTTGCTTGTCGAACCAGCAGGCAATGCAATGTCAAAGTTGATTTAGGAAGCCGTGAGTCAAATGGAAATGATTTTTTAATATACTTTTAAAGTAGTATGGAATACGAGCTGATTGAATGGAATGAGAACAAATAAAATACCTAGACATTCAATTTTGTTTATGCGAAATCTCCCTGAATATTTTCTCTGGGAGAAACCACAATATGATATATTGAGTAGACTTATTGTGATGAAATGAATGAAATTGCCTGTTTGTCTTTTGCGTTACAATTTAAACTGGAGTCACGAATACTCTCATATCCCGAAGTGCTGGAAAAGGATTCATTTCATTTTAACTGTACTTGACAGATCAAATCTGTTCCACTGACAATAGATGTGAGCAGAGAATTTTCTCGACAGACTATTCATGTTTATTGCCGAAAATTAATTTTACGGCTCCCAACTTGAACCATAGTACCCCAGTTGTTCATGATGAAACCAGATTGCAGACATTGATGAAATCGAAACAGAGAATCTTTGACCCAAAAACCGCAGTTATTTGCTCTTTTCGTTTGTCTATTCAAGAATGTAAGCCTTCAAAATCTTTGATCGGTCAAGCATTAAGTGATTTGTTCTGTTCGATGCAAATATAAATCGTCGTCTTGAAGTGGTGCTCAGGAGCAAGAGTGACTTCATTCCACTGTTTGGGAAACAGTTCAACTAGTAGTATAAATTGATCCTTGAATCTACGACTTTTTTTCAAGACGTTTTCATTTGGTTTTGTTAATACGTCTCAGAAGGCTTCACTAATGATATTATTGTTCGAATTTCGTCAAATCACAAAAACTCGTTAACACTCATGCAATAAATTCTGAATAATCATAAATATTGTGTGGGAATAATAATGTGCATTACAATCTCTGATATTTAAATGGAATATTAACTCTTCGGATCAGTTGTTTTCACAATTACTGTATTGGTGTTTAATGGATTTGAGAAAAAAAATTAAATAGTATTACTATTCAGATGGTGGAAAACGGTGGATGGGACTAAATCATTTTCATGAAGTCCATCAGGAAAATGATTGAATATATATTATTGTAGGAAACTCCATCTGAATTGCCACCAAAAAATAATAGCACGGGCAAATCTTCTAACGCCGTATATGATTTGAATCTTTTGATTTTGAGTCACAAAATATAATATAATTCAATTGACGTTTTCACATAGAATTCACAATTTTGGAATATCCCTCTATTTTATTACTTATTTCCTCCACGTTAGTTTCAAATGTACTCTCTATTATAAATCATAATACTTTAAAAAGTTCCACTCACTTTGAATGGGATTTTTCCTGTGTAAGCCATGGAGTTTGTTCGCAGCATTGAAAGTTCGAATCAAATCAAATCCTCTCCACTCAAGAACGATTCATATCGTCTCTTGTTAGATTATTAACTTTTGTTCAGAGTCACGTGTCACACAGATTGCACACGTTTACAATATTAGCCTACAAGTTAGTACTGATGCCTCTTGAATTCTGATCGGAGAACTCTGTAGCTCTCGTACAACTTCCAGAACATTCGAGCCTCCAAGTAACTCAACAATTTAATTCTAGAGTCACATAGAGTAGTTATATTTGTCTGATATTGATAGGATAGTTGAAATATTGGGCTGAAACTGTAGTAATACATCCACTTTTATTGGAAAGACAGGTGACATTTGAAACAGGAAAATATGGGAGGTAATTATGGGAAGTAATTGTTGAAAAATTAGTAATAACAGTAAGTTACCTTATTAACCCATCTATCCATCATAATTCAATTTATAGTTTCTCACTCTCAATCACTCTTGAGCAGTTTCTCAGCTTGATCAACTTATTGAGATTATGAACCAATATAAACCAATTCGATATCAAATAATGTATAACATTTTATTTATGATGTTTTTTTTTGTGAATTATTCAATCCAGATCTCTTTCTTGTTGATGATTTCAATCCAGAACTCTTTTTAATTATTTTTGAAGCTAAGATAATCATGTTAAGCTTTTTCCTGTGCTTGGTCATTATGACAAGACAAACAACCGTACGTTTGGTGGGATTCGAAATCACAAATTTATCAAAGTTAGATAGCTTCTCACATCACACAATACTATGTACTTTACAAAAACATCAATACAAACTCCATATTCAATAAAATTTTTAGATTATATTTTCAATATTAATTTTCGTTCTTATTCATTTTGTTATACTATGTTAAGGGTAGAAAATCTTGCAGCTCCGTAAAGGGCACCATACACTGGGGAACTTGGATCGGCAAACTTGGTTCGGGGAACCAAGTTCGTGTAGGATTTGCCCACACACTGTAGTGGGGAGAGCGAACAACCGTTCGTTACTTCAGTGTCTTTTGGGGTCTAGAGATTAGTGTTTCAAAGTTTGCAGCTGCTGTGAGAAGAAAATATATTGAATATATAATGTAGATAGAATACATCGCCCTGGCGGACAAACCAAACAAAGTTTTTAATCCAGATTGGAGACCAAATTCGTCACGAATTTGGTTCGCAGTTCGCAAATTTTCCACATACACTGGGGAACTTGGTTCGCAAGAACCTAGTTCGCCGATCCAAGTTCCCTAGTGTATGGTGCCCTTTATGGTCATTCTTCTCTTACAGTGTTAAAAATAAATAATACTAGTAGTTCTGTGAACAGTAGATCTCACGCAGTATTCTCATCCACAAGTACCTGATTGAAACTATAGACCTTATGGAAATACAGCAATAGACTGGCTTCTCCACACATCTGTGTAATCACTCGTCAGCTGATTTATGATGAATAATTCTATAGTCTGATTTTTACTCTAATATTGGCGTATGAAGGAGGCTCCTTTTTCCTTTTATATTATCCTTGAAATGCAAAATTCCCAACAAATGCGCAACATTTGAACATTTAAAAATTTAAACATTTAAACATTTAAACATTTAAACATTTAAACATTTAAACATTTAAACATTAAACATTAAACATTTAAACATTTAAACATTTAAACATTAAACATTAAACATTCAAACATTTAATCATTTAAACATTTAACATTTAAACATTTAAACATTTAAACATTTAAACATTTAAACATTTAAACATTTAAACATTTAACCATTTAAACATTTAAACATTTAAAACATTTTAAACATTTAAACATTCAAACATTTAAACATTTAAACATTTAAACATTTAACATTTAACATTTAAACATTCAAACATTTAAACATTTAAACATTTAAACTTTAAACATTTAAACATTCAAACATTTAAACATTTAACATTCAAACATTTAAACATTTAAACATTTAAACATTTAAACATTTAAACATTTAAACATTAAACATTTAAAATTTAAACATTTAAACATTTAACATTTAAACATTTAAACATTTAAACATTTACACATTTAAACATTTAAACTTTAAACATTTAAACATTTAAACATTTAAACATTTAAACATTTAAACATTTAAACATTTAAACATTTAAACATTAAACATTTAAACATTTAAACATTTAAACATTTAAACATTTAAACATTTAACATTTAAACATTTAAACATTAAACATTTAACATTTAAACATTTAAACATTTAACATTTAAACATTTAACATTTAAACATTTAAACATTAAACATTTAAACATTTAAACATTTAACATTTAAACATTTAAACATTTAAACATTTAAACATTTAACATTAAACATTTAACATTTAAACATTTAAACATTTAAACATTTAAACATTTAAACATTTAAACATTTTAAACAATTTAAACATTTAAACATTTACATTTAAACATTTAAACATTTAAACATTTAAACATTTAAACATTTAACATTTAAACATTTAAAATTTAAACATTTAAACCTTTAAACATTTAAACATTTAAAACATTTAAACATTAAACATTTAAACATTTAAACATTTAAACATTTAACTTTAAACATTTAAACATTTAACATTTAAACATTTAAAACATTTAAACATTTAAACATTTAAACATTAAACATTTAAACATTTAACTTTAAACATTTAACATTTAAACATTTAAACATTTAAACATTTAAACATTTAAACTTTAAACATTTAAACTTTAACATTTAAACATTTAAACATTTAAACATTTAAACATTTAAACATTTAAACATTTAAACTTTAAACATTTAACATTTAAAC
This sequence comes from Nilaparvata lugens, assembly GCF_014356525.2. NCBI lineage: Eukaryota > Metazoa > Arthropoda > Insecta > Hemiptera > Delphacidae > Nilaparvata > Nilaparvata lugens. The sequence continues at coordinate 44,327,402 of NC_052508.1, forward strand.
ATTTAAACATTTAAACATTTAAACATTTAAACATTAAACATTTAACATTTAAACATTTAAACATTAAACATTTAAACATTTAAACTTTAAACATTTAAACATTTAAACATTTAAACATTTAAACATTTAAACATAAACATTTAAAACATTTAACATTTAAACATTTAAACATTTAAACATTTAACATTTAAACATTTAAACATTTAACATTTAAACATTAAACATTTAACATTTAAACATTTAACATTTAAACATTAAACATTTAAACATTTAAACATTTAAACATTAAACATTTAAACATTTAAACATTCAAACATTTAATCATTTAAACATTTAAACATTTAAACATTTAAACATTTAACATTTAAACATTTAAACATTCAAACATTTAAACATTTAACTTTAAACATTTAAACATTTAAACATTTAAACATTTAAACTTTAAACATTAAACATTTAAACATTTAAACATTTAAACATTAAACATTCAAACATTAAACATTCAAACATTTAACATTTAAACATTAAACATTTAAACATTTACACATTTAAACATTTAACATTAAACATTTAAACATTTAAACTTAAACATTTAAACATTTAAAATTTAAAACATTTAACATTTAACATTTAAACTTTAAACATTTAAACATTTAACATTTAAACATTTAAACATTTAACATTTAAACTTTAACATTTAAACATTTAAACATTTAAACATTTAACATTTAAACATTTAAACATTTAACATTTAAACTTTAAACATTTAAACATTTAAACATTTAAACATTAAACATTTAAACATTTAAACATTAAACATTTAAACATTAACATTTAAACATTTAAACATTTAAACCTTTAAACATTTAAACTTTAAACATTAACATTTAAACATTTAAACATTTAAACATTAAACTTTAAACATTTAAACATTTAAACATTAAACATTTAAACATTTACACATTTAAACATTTAAACATTCAACATTTAAACATTAAACATTTAAACATTTAAACATTTAACATTTAAACATTTAAACATTTAAACATTTAAACATTTAACATTTAAACATTTAACATTCAAACATTTAAACATTTAAACTTTAAACATTAAACATTTAAACATAAACATTTAAACATCAAACATTTAAACATTTAAAACATTCAACATTTAAACTTAAACATTTAAACATTTAACTTTAAACATTTAAACATTTAAACATTCAACATTTAAACATTTAACATTAAAACATTTAACATTTAACATTTAACATTTAAACATTAACATTTAAACATTTAACATTTAACATTTAAACATTAAACATTAAACATTTAAACTTTAAACATTTAAACATTTAAACATTTAACATTTAAACATTTAAAATTTAAACATTTAAAATTTAAACATTTAAACTTTAAACATTTAACACATTTAAACATTTAAACATTTAAACATTTAAACATTTAAACATTTAAAATTTAAACATTTAAACATTTAAACATTTAAACATTTAAACATTTAACATTTAAACATTTAACCATTTAAACATTTAAACATTTAAACATTTAAACATTTAAACATTTAACATTTAAACATTTAAACATTTAACATTTAAACATTAAACATTTAAACATTTAAACATTTAAACATTTAAACATTTAAACATTAAACATTAAACATTTAACATTTAAACTTTAACATTTAAACATTTAAACATTTAAACATTTAAACTTAAACATTTAAACATTTAAACATTTAACATTTAAACATTTAAACATTTAAACATTTAAACATTTAAACATTAAACATTTAAACATTAAACATTTAAACATTTAAACATTTAACACATTTAAACATTTAAACATTTAAACATTTAACATTTAAACATTTAAACATTTAAACATTTAAACATTTAAACATTTAAACATTTAAACATTTAAACATTTAAACATTAAACATTTAAACATTTAAACATTTAAACATTTAAACATTTAAACATTCAAACATTTAAACTTTAAACATTTAAACATTTAAACATTCAAACATTCAAACATTCAAACATTTAAACATTTAAACATTTAAACATTTAAACATTCAAACATTCAAACATTCAAACATTCAAACATTCAAACATTCAAACATTCAAACATTTAAACATTTAAATTAAATCAATTAAAATGTTCCTCAATATTATTGTGAATTCTGTTCAGTTCTTTACAATACTTCCTACCAATCCCAAGATTACGATCTTTAACAGATCACGGAGTGTTCCGTGGTCTAGTTGATAGAGTGCTTGCGTAGCAACCTTGAGATCCCGGGTTCAATCCCACTGACAGCCAAAAGTTTTTGAACAGGTCACTCCCGTGTTATCGGATGGGCACGTTTTAAATTGTCGGTCCCTGCTGAAGTATGACATTCGTATGGCTCATTGACGGCTCAAATGATATATTCAGGCAAAGTGGAACTTTCCTCAGGAACTCCCCACCAATAAAAGCCATACGAATATTTTTTTTACCAATCACAAAAGCAGCATTCCAATTTGTTTAACTTTCTCACAGCTATAACAATTATTGTTTGAAACTTTCTTCAGCTTCTGTACGGCGTGAATTTACTCAGCATTTATTCAATAGGGTACTTTCAGCTGCTGTAGGTTCTTCCTGTATTGTCGAGTTCTTCTTTATAGAAATATTGCGTCAAAGCGAAACTTTTTAAAAGTAACAGCACTCCGTCGTTCCTTTTCATTCATTTTACAGCAGCAGTGGATAAAACGCTGTGTATCGGTGATGTTAAAGTTTCTGAAGTCTTGTTTCAGACGCAAAACTTTGGGAGGTTTCCATCCACCTAATTACTTTTGAAATAAATAAACGTGCGACATATCCTAGAGGGCAGTTGTATATTACACTCTCGAAAACATTATATTGCAGGATGGAGAAGATTCTATTCCTTTTACAATGCAAATGACACTAATGTAATAACATTATATTCAATTATAATAACATTAATTTTTAAATATTTAATTAATTATCAATTTTTTGGTTTCTTGTATACAGAGTGGGTGAAAAGTCCGAGAACGGCTAAAAAAAATAAAGTTGCATTGTAAATGGTGGACCAGATTTTTGGAGTCATGGTAATGTATAGTAAAGTTAGATTTGTCACCTATAAATTTGGAAAAAAAGGACTACCTTATTATTTTATCTTTCAATGATCTTACATTAGTGTCATTTGCATTGTAAATAAATAAATAAGGATAAAATAAAAAAAATGTAGTATTTTCAATTTTAGTAGGATCCCCAATCACACCCACCGTCAAATTACCTTTGTTTATGAGATATTGAGCCGTTCTCGAACTTTTCACCCAGCCTGTATAGCTCGAAAATCATGTATCTTAATATTAATAACATAATAAGATTCCAAACAAATTGAAGATTCTGAACAAATCGAAGATTAAAGTGGTAATCACTGACAATCCTATTATATCAATAAGATTCCAAACAAATTGAAGATTCTGAACAAATCGAAGATTAAAGTGGTAATCACTGACAATCCTATTATATTAAGCGAGCAATTTCTGTATGTATTTTTATATTGGTTATTTATATAGTTATTTATGTCCAACGGATCTGGAAAACGGCTCTAACGATTTTCACAAAATTTGAAACATAGTAGGTTTATGATATAAAACTTCGATTGCACTAGGTCTCATCCCTGGGAAAACTCGTTGAAGGACATGAAAAGGATAATAATTATTTATGGATATTATAATTATGGATAACTTCATTATTATTTAATTTATTAATTATATGGATAACTTCATTAAATTATTTATGGATATTATAATTATGGATAACTTCAGGGCTAATAAAATCCATAAGAGAGAGGGACAAACTACATAAAAAACTAAAAATCCAACCATTTAATGCTACACTGAAAGCTAGATACAAAAACTATAGAAATCTACTTACACATTAATTAAGAAAGCTAAACTAGACTACTTTAAAAATAAAATGTCAACTTGTAAAGGGAACAACAAAAAGACGTGGCTCTGTATAGAGGAAATTTTAGATATAAAACGAAATAGAAAAGCTCCTGACATCGACCCTATAATATTAAATAATTATTTCTCGCAAGTAGGTAGAAGTTATGCAGAAAATCTGAATAATAGTTTGAACTCAAGTCACCCAGTACCAACTTTAGTTCCACACACTCAACATTTTCGAGATTCGTTTTTTCATTTTCCCTACAAATTCCGATGAAGTTGCTGCCATGATAAATACATTAAAAACTAATTCATCTCCTGGTATTGATAATATAAGCAATGTTTGTTTGAAAAATATATCAGAATACATATCTCAGCCTTTATCAATTTTGTTTAACAAATGTTTCGAAACAGGTCATTTTCCTTCACACTTTAAGGTTGCAAATATAATTCCACTATTTAAATCAGGTGAGAGACAAGCTCCTGAAAATTATCGCCCTATTAGTTTAATAAGTAACCTGTCTAAGATTTTTGAAAAATTGATGAAGGTACGTATGATGAAATATCTTCAAAGGCATAATTTAATAGCAGAAAATCAATTGGTTTTCAAGAGGGAAAATGCACTGAGGATGCAATATCAGAGCTGGTGAGGATTGTGACAAATAATTTTCAGATGAACAGAAGGACCTTGGCTGTCTGGACTTAGCCAAGGCCTTTGATACTATTCCTCACATCTTTCTCTTGAGAAAGTTGGAGGGTATAGGTTTTCGTGGCACAGTTTTGAAATTTTTTGAGAATTATTTGAAAGACAGATCACAAATTCTGACTATAGATGGAAAAACCAGTAAACTAACTTTAACTGAGTTCGGCCTTCCACAGGGAACGGTTCTGTCACCAATTCTATTTCTCCTCTATATTAATGACCTATTGAGACTTGATATAGCTGGTTGTCATTCGATCTCTTTTGCTGATGACACGGCATTGGTCTTTACTGGTTCAAGCTGGGATGAAGCTAAGCGCTTGGCAGAGTCTGGTCTCACACGTGTTAAATCATGGCTTGACCAACACATTCTTACACTGAATGCCAATAAGAGTGTATATATGGTATTCTCACCAGCAGTGAGCTCTCTCCCCAGAGATATTCTGAATACTGGTATCAGAATACACTCTTCAATCTGTCTTGAACGGGAAAGATTGCGGACTGGTGATGGAGATTGTGATTGTCACTCATTAAAAAACGTGAAAGAAACTAAATATCTAGGAGTCTTTGTAGACTCTCATCTTAAATGGAATGCACATATAAATAACATGTGTAAGAAAATAAAACACATAATTCACAAATTCCATAGATTGAATGAGCTCAATGACCCAACTATAATAAAGATGGCTTATTCAGCATATGCCCAGTCCATATTGCAATATGGTATTAGGGTATGGGGTGGAGCATTGGACATCCATTTTAATAAAATCTCCGTAATTCAAAGATATATTTTGAAAGCTGCACTTGGAAGACCAAGACGATATCCCAGCCATAGCCTTTTTGCAGAGTTCCCAGTTTTAACAGTGAGACAACTTTACGTGAAAAACTTAATTCTAGCCGTTCATAAGTATAAAAATCTCTTTGAAACTAACATTCCATCGTATAATTTCCGTTCATCATCTCATTACCGCATTCCTAGAACAAATTTAACAGTATGCCGCAGGCAGTTCATATACATGAGTAATAGATTAATGAATATTTTGCCAGACCAATTAATCTCAAATAGATTTAATAAATCAGCCATTAAAAATATAGAGAGATGGATCAGAAGTAACAATGTTTTTCGCCTCATGTACAGTTAGAATCTACTTTATTAAAAAAAAACTTTTTTCTTTGATATTATTTTCACTAAGTTATATTTTTTTCAGATATTATATTACTACAATTATTTTATTATTATTATTTAAGTTATTTATTTATTATTACTACCATTCAATAAAATGTTTAATCATCTTTTATGTTTATGTTAAATTAAATGAAATCTTTTGGTACTCGTTGCTAGCACACAAACTTAGGTTTTGCTGGCAACGCCAATTAAATTTTAAATTAAAATTTTATTTTATTCTGTATAAGTATGAAGTATTTATTTATTCATTATTGTTATCTTTATAATTGGCAAATAAATGATTTTGATTTGATTTGATTTGATTTATGGATTTATATGGATAATTCATCCATGGAGAAACAGCTCAGACTTTCGTCGTATGTGGATATTAAAAAAGGTAGTGAGCGAGTGAGTCTGTGGAAAATGTCTCATCCCCGAAATTCATAAACTGACCTTATAGCCAGCTGTAAAATATAAACACGACCTAAAAGATGAAGAAACCTCAAGGGTTTGAAAAATATCCATAATTGATCAAAAAAAAAAAAATTCTATTTAAAATAAAAACATATTTTGGCAATGTTTCCAAATTCATGGAAAATGTTATTTTTTCTTTTAATCCTTCAACCTTGAAACTTTTTCCAGCAGATTCACTCAGCTGAAGGGGGGCTCTTGATCAAAATATCTGATTTGTTGACATAACATGGTATATCATTCTAAATTAAAGTGTATCAAAATTTTCAAAGCTAATCATTATTATTTCACAGCTAAGTGATTAGTGAGTGTTATTTTGTTATTCAATTTGGTGGCAAAATTCTAGCCGGCATGCTCCCCCTGTTATCTCAGTTATTATTGAAGATATCGACTCAAATTTTTTTTTAAATAAAAGAGGAGGAAAAAATAAAGCGCGCTAGCCTATTTTTATACAATTTAGTTAGATTTTAATATTAGAAATAGCTGTTTCAAAACTAACCTTATTTTGAAGAATGGACGATTCTAAATATATTATTATCTCAACTATTTTTGAAGGTATCAACTCAATTTTTTTTTTGATGAAAGAAGAAGGAAAAATAGGTGTTGCTTCTATGAATTTTATTTTGAAAGACTTTTTAAAACATCAAAAAAAAACAGTTTGAATTTCTGAAGTGAGACTCAACAATGAAGAATGATGTTATGTAAACAATGAAGAATGAACTGTGATTAATGAAGCCAATAGCACAGCTGACTCATATTTTATGGCCGAATTGAAGATTTCAAAATAAGCGATTGCTCGAATGAATGTTCGCATCAATTCAACTTCTTCGAAAGTGATTGAAGAGGTAACTACAGGCAAGCATGGACATTGGAATACAATATAATTGATTAATCGATGAATTAAATAGAAATTAGATATTATTCTGGGGAGTTTTTCATTAAATTAACATTAACTTTCTAAAGCTGACCCTGAAACAGAACAGAAATTGGTAATTTTTGGTTTATGTGACTAACAATAATTGTATCTCACAATAAATTGTATCTCAACTATTTTTAAGATATCAATCAATTTTTTTTTAAATTGAAGAGGAAGAAAAAATAGGTGTCGGTAATATAAATTCTATCCTAAAATACTAATTTAAACATTAAAAAAACAATTAGGTTCTGGTCAATTTATGTCAGGTTCAAGTCATTTATATTTATAGTAATTAAGATGATTGAATAGAACAATTGAACATTGAGATAGGATTCAAGAGTTAAGATAAAGAGATTTTTCAATAGTGGAGACTCTTTGAGTATGGAAAGAACTATAATGTTAAGAACTAGGAGTTGAAGAAGTGGTGGACAATGTACAAACCTTTACTCTTAATCACATTTTCTTATGACAATGATACATTTTAATTGAATGAACTTGTTATATATATATTTGAACTACCGCCTAAACAGAGTAGTCAACATAAAATATTGCACAGAAATGAAGAAAACACTGATTCAATTTATTACCAACAACATTTATTTTACATGAATATGATATGAATATTACAAACATTTGCATTATAATCTAAATTATTATCCATTGTACATTTCTACACTACAACATTCAAAAAGATCAGACAGGCATTGAATTTGAAACACAAAGACAGACACATTCATAACCATAAGGCGCTGTTCACCTGTTCTAGTGTTTTCTATTCTGTATCGTATTCGACTTAACAATAATATAAAGTGTTCAATAAAGATCATTGAAATAATTCTACTGAGAGTTCTTATTCTTTCAAAAATACACAACAGAACTCTTGAATCAAGTCAAATAATTACTAACCTGAACAAGTATGACCAAAGCTTACTGAGCCTGGGCCAAGAACAGATCTCTCCTAAACTAAACTTTTTCTAATCTGAGATTTTCCTAGAATTAGCTTCACCTAACTAGAGTTTTTCCCAACCTAAAGCTTTTCCTAACCTAAGCTTTAACTAACCAAAGCTTTTCCTAACATAAGCTTTACCTAACCTTAGCTTCTCCTAACCTTAGCTTCTTCTAACCTAAGCTTTCCCTAACACTTGACTTTTTCCTGACCTAAGCTTATTCTAACCTTTGCTTCTCCTAACCTAAGTTTTTCCCAACTCAAAGCTTTCCCTAACCTAAAGCTTTTCCTAACCTAAGCTTTCACTAACCAAAGCTTTCCCCAACCCTAGCTTTTCCTAACCTAAGCTTTACCTAACGTTAGCTTCTCCTAACTAAGTTTTACCTAACCCAAGCTTTACCTAACCTTAACTTTTCCAACCAAAGCTTTTCCAACCTAAGCTTTCCTAACCTGAGCTTTTTCCCAACCTAAGCTTTTCCTAACCTTAGCTTCTCCTTACCTAAGTTTCTCCTAACTCAAAGGATTTCCTCAACTAAGCCTTCACTAACCAAAGCTTTCCCCAACCAAAGCTTTTCCCGACCTAAGCTTTCACAAACCAAAGCTTTTGCTAACTAAAGCTTTTCCTAACCTGAGCTTCCTCTAACCTAATCTTTTCCTAACACAACAGTTTCCTAACCTAAGTTTCTCCTAACCCAAGCTTCTCCTAACCGAAGTTTCTCCTAACTCAAAGCTTTTCCTAACCTAAGCTTTCACTAACCAAAGCTTTCCCTAATCAAAGCTTTTCCAACCTAAAGCTTTTCCTAACCTGAGCTTTCACTAACCAAAGCTTCCCCTAACCAAAGCTTTTCCTAACCTAAGCTTTACCTAACCTTAGATTCTCCTAACCTAAGCTTCTCCTAACCTGAGGTTTCCCCAATTTTAACTTTTCCCAACCAAAGCTTTTTCTAACCTAAGCTTTCCTAACCTAAGCTTTTCCTAACCTAAGCTTTTCCTAACCTAACCCAACCTAACCTAACCTAACCTAACCTAAGCTTTTCCTAACCTAACCTAACCTAACCTAACCTAACCTAAGCTTTTCCTAACCTAACCTAACCTAACCTAACCTAACCTAACCCAACCTAACCTAACCTAACCTAAGCTTTTCCTAACCTAACCTAACCTAACCTAACCCAACATAACCTAACCTAACCTAACCTAAGCTTTTCCTAACCTAACCCAACCTAACCTAAGCTTTCCTAACCTAACCTAACCTAACCTAACCCAACCAAACCTAACCTAACCTAACCTAAGCTTTTCCTAACCTAACTAACCTAACCTAACCCAACCTAACCTAACCTAACCTAAGCTTTCCTAACCTAACCTAACCTTACCTAACCTAACCTAAGCTTTCCTAACCTAACCTAACCTAACCTAACCTAACCTAACCTAACCCAACCTAACCTAACCTAACCTAAGCTTTTCCTAACCTAACCTAACCTAACCTAACCTAACCCAACCTAACCTAACCTAACCTAAGCTTTTCCTAACCTAACCCAACCTAACCTAAGCTTTCCTAACCTAACCTAACCTAACCTAACCCAACCTAACCTAACCTAACCTAACCTAAGCTTTTCCTAACCTAACTAACCTAACCTAACCCAACCTAACCTAACCTAACCTAAGCTTTCCTAACCTAACCTAACCTTACCTAACCTAACCTAAGCTTTCCTAACCTAACCTAACCTAACCTAACCTAACCTAACCAAACCCAACCTAACCTAACCTAACCTAAGCTTTTCCTAACCTAACCTAACCTAACCTAACCTAACCCAACCTAACCTAACCTAACCTAAGCTTTTCCTAACCTACCTAACCTAACCTAACCTAACCCAACCTAACCTAACCTAACCTAAGCTTTTCCTAACCTAACCTAACCTAACCCAACCTAACCTAACCTAACTAAGCTTTTCCTAACCTAACCTAACCCAACCTAACCTAAGTTTCTCCTAACTTAAAGCTTTTCCTCACCTAAGCTTTCACTAACCAAAGCTTTCCCTAACCTAAGCTTCACTCAACCTTAGATTCTCCCAACCTTAGCTTCTCCTAACCTAAGCTTTCCTAACCAGAGCTTTTCCCAACTTAAGCTTATTCCTCACCCAAGGTTTTCTTAACCTAAGCTTTCCCCAACCAAAGCTTTTCCTTACCTTAGCTTCTCCTAACCTTATCTTTTCCTAACATAGGCTTTCCCTAACCTTAGATTTTTCCAACCTTAGCTTTTCCTCACCAATTTTTCCCCAACCTAAGCTTTCCCTAACTTGTGCTTTTTTTAACCTAAGCATTTCCCAATCGAAGCTTTCCCCAACCAAAGCTTTTCATAACCTAAGCTTTCACAAACCAAAGCTTTTTCTAACCTAATTTTTCCCAACCCAACAGTTTCCTAGCCTAAGTATCTCCTAACCTAAGATTTTCTCAACCTAAGTGTTTCTAAGCTAATGCCTCCTAACCAAATCCTTTCTATGCAAAATCTTTCCAACCTAACCTCCCCTAACCTAACCTTTTTCAACCCAAACCTTTGTAGCCTGAGTTTTTTATTATCCCCAACCCAACAAAGCCTAACTCGAACTAACAAATGCAGTCCAGCCCAACCATTGAGCTCCCCTCTAACCAAGCATTTTCCAACCTAATATAACAAAGCCTTACCAGATAAAGACTGAGCAACCCTCAGACTTGCTCAGTCTTCATCACTTAAGGTTTGATAGTCACATCAAACTTTGGTAGGTAGGGTTTCATCAATATCGTTAGATACAGGAGAAAATGTGGTCAGCAGTAATTATGGTTAGCTCCATTTAAAAATATTCTCAACATTTTTCAGGCAAACAACTGGCACATTTTTGATATTTTCCAGATTTCCTATCAACTTCATCAATAGCATTAAATACAGAAGAAAATGTGGTCAGCAGTAATGGTTAGCTCTTTGATGGAATTAGAATTTTTATTCAAATTTGATACATTTGAGTTCTAATTCAAAATTATTTTTTTCCCAAAATTGGATTTTTTTTTTTGAAAAAATTGAAGATAGGTAGTGAAAATTATAACTGGAACCGTTTTAAGCATAAGTTAGCCTGTGGTACTTTTCTGTAAGTTGTATAATTCTGAATGATTGAATAAATAAATAAACTTTAATTATTAATACCTAAATGAGACTTTACAAATTAGTACCCATTGGGGTTTCCAATTTTTTCAAAAAAAAGTTTGAATTGGTTTGTTTTTTCAGATTGGTTTCTACAAGGATGCAGGTTTGATGCCTAGTGAGATCGGACTCCCCGATTATGTATTAAGTATTCCAATAATGGGAAAAAATGTAGAACAAATTATAATTTAAATATATCAAATTGAAGTTTGTGAAACAATAACAATAAAAAAACAATAAAATAAATATTGAACTCTTGAATCATTAATCGAACAAGTTGAAATCGGAATCTTTCTTATCGAGCAATTTCAAAAACCGATGACAACTCTATTTAGCATGCTTCAAATTTGTGACCTGTAGAGAATAGAGCAGCAACTCTATAACTCTACAACTCTATGGTGCTAGTAAAAACATGATAGTATTATAGGTTGGACAAAATTCAAAATTTGCTGTTAATATTAATAACATTAAATTTCATTGATTAGAATTGTTATTCAGTTACCGACACGTATTTTTTCTTCTTCTTTCATTAAAAAATTTAGTCCCATAATATCTTTAATAATAGTTGATACAAATCATTATAATTTAGAATCGTCCATTCTATAGAATAAGGTTAGTTTTGAAACAGCTATTTCTAATATTAAAATTAAATCAAATGGTATAAAATATGCTAGCGCGCTTTATTTTGTCTTCCTCTTTCATTTAAAAAAAATTGAGTCGATATCTTCAATAATAACTGAGATAGCAGGGGGAGCAGGCCGGCTAGAGCTTAGCCAATTTGGTTTGTAAAGAATCCAAATTGGAACTTTCTGTTTTCAAATGTTTGGACTGAAAATTGGACCTGAATTCAAGTGTATGGAACATAATCTGCTGGACTATTCGTAGTGTATAAATCAAAATTCGGGGAAGAAACAGTTTTGGGCTGAGTATATTAGTCCTTCCCCAATCATTTTGAAGAATATTGTGTTTTTCTCATCAATAAATAAATAACGAGCGAATCTCGGTGCCCCAATATTAGAGATAGTAAATCTTGTTGTTATTATGTACCTTATTCTGTAAACATGTACAACAGCATCGTTCTATTCTCTGTAGGCTTTTATTAATATTTCAGTAACACGCTACAGTCCAAACAATGAATGCTCAAAAAAGGGTACAGGAGGAAGAGTTTGGAAGACAATTTTTGACCCGCAATTCTGTTTCGGGTAGAAAGGAGGTAAACATATCAAAATTCCTCACCCCCATCTTCTGTGCTAAGTGGGTGGGGGTGGTTCAAAGGTATCATTTTCTGGTTTCTTGTATTTATGTATAACTCGAGAGCCATGCATGTTATGGACATGACTATTCCATACAAAATTGAAGCTTACATAATTTCCTATAACATTGATCATCTTGAAAATGTTTCTATATCTTCCATAGTTTCAAAATATTTCCTCGCTCCAATTTTCAGCCATATTTGAATGGCTAATAACTTTTTTGAAAATCGATTGGAGGGAGACAGCATCCCTTCAGCACAAGGGGAAGGGACTATTTATATGTTAACCTCTCAACTGGTTTCAAAGAAGCTTAAAAGTCGAAAAGCTCAAAAAACTTGTATTTAAAAGGGGTGTTTTTTCCAACGACCTTTATCAATTTGTTGCAAAACTGAAAATTTCAAACTCGAAACTAAAGCTGCTGCAACAGTCGTAGAAAAATGCGTAAATTTGTGAAACTATACATCAAATTGGCGAGAAATTGATTACTCATAAGTTTATGATTGGAATAGATTTCCTCCATTGATTTTTAAAAAGTTATAAAAGCAAAAATAGCAGAAAATTGGAGGCAAACGTGTTTTTCCAAGAATGTCTCACCTTCAAGTGAGAATATCTCGAAAACTATGGAAGATATGAAAAACGTTGTTGTATCAATATTGTAGGCAATGGAGTAAGCTCCAATTTTGTATATAACAGTCATATCTGAAAGTTATATGCGAGAGACCAAAAAATGGACCCTTGTATTACCCGCACCACCTTAGCACAGTATGAGTGGGGACTTTTGGTATGTTTACCTCCTTACTACCCTCAACAGAAATGCGGGGTCGAAAATTGTCTTCCAAACTTTTCCCTCCATAACCCTTAGTTGAACTACTATCTAGTTTAAAAATTTAATACTGTATGTGCCGGTTGCAAAGAAGCCGGTTAACTTTTAACCGTGATTAAATCCACGAGAACCAATAAGGGCCGGTTTCCGAGCTCGGGTTTTAGCTAAGTTCTTGACTTAAACTGGCTTTAAACTCTGGAGTCAGGAAATTGGCTTTCCAAGCCTGGGCATTAACGTAGTTGAGGACTTAAATAGACTCTGGAGTTTAGAGATCACGTTAGACCCTGGAGTTTATAATTTCGCTTTCTGAGTGAAGGACTTATAAGGCCAGGATTTTAATTAGATTCTCGCCACTTTCAGAGTCGAGGATTTATCAAAAATTGTCAAGTCCAGAACTTAAAACAGCGTAATTTTAAACCCTCGACTGGGGTGGGGTTTAAATTAAAGTACTAGACTTAACTGAGAAAAACAGAAATCAGTAATTGTTTTGGAGTAGATAAAAAGCCAAATAGATGTCATGGAGTACCTAAATTATTTGGATTAGTCCATCTAAATTCATAATTTATAGTTTGCAAGTTTATTTTGCAATAAAATTGTATCAGAATATCATGCATAAAAAACTAACCTTATTCTACGAATGTGACATAACCTAAAAATATTCAAGAAAAATAATACAAGGATTGCCTTGGAATTTATATTCCAATATGGATGTTATTAATCAATGTCATATTCAACATATTAATATACTAACAATAATAAATAAATATTCCAGTTTTTTTCAAAAAAATACGTTTTCAAACTCAATAGCCTAATGAAATTTTTATTCCAAAATTACTGGTTAGGATCAATGATCAATAATAGCATAACGTGAAATGAAATGTTCATTCATTCGTCTTTTAAAAGGTTAGGCTACAAAGGTAGTAGGCCTACAAAGAAATCAAAACGTATTTTCACAAAATAGTTTGGAGAGCATGCTCATTTGAATTATCCCGCTGCAATCAGCTGTTTTCGTTTTGCTATAATGCCAACAATACAACAGCAAAATATTGTGAATTTCCCTCATGTTTACTACATTAAAGTCCTGGACTCAAATAAGTCGAGAACTCAATAGACCCCGGAGTTTAGAAGATAAACCTGACTCAGAAAGTCGATTTAGACCCGAGAGCTTATTTCAGTCCTGGACTCTGTAAGTCCAGAACTTATAGAGCTTGGAAACCAGCCCTAAGAGAAGCCGTCTTTTCAAAAAAGCCCTCTCTGGTTGGTTCTTGTGAAATTAAGCTTGGTTAAAATTTAACCGTTTTGGTAATATCAGCAGCATGCTCTCCGGGTAGCCTAACCAATGAAATGCAGGAGCGGCCAGCTAAAGGAAGTACAATGGAATGATATAGAGAGGACAGTGATGTGTTTGATGTGATGATGTCTGGTCAGCTGGGTCCCGCGTGGGCAGACATCGGATCGACCCGCTGTTGCCATGGCAACCAGGATGGAAGCATAACGCCGGCCAGGTTTGCCATACGCATCATTCGCCGCGAGTCAGGTGTGCTTGTTGACGCGCCAATGGGAATTTCCACCTCCGCTACTATACGCAAAGCTAATGGAGTAATGGTATTCCGTGGTGGAAATGGTTCTAGTAGTAGGCCTATTGAACTCTGGAGCGAAAATTGAACCTCATTTACTTGACTTACAAATAATTTTGAAACTATTATGGAAAGAAACATCTGACATACTTACATGGATTCTTCTTATAATATACTAGCAGATAACCCGTGCTTTGCATTGGGGAAAAATTGTGTTGTAAAATGCAATATTCTAATGTCTAGGAAAAATTGAAAAATATTATGATTATTTATAAAATGTATGAATTCAGGGCTACTTTCTTGTATTTATAAAATAGAAATATAGCACCCTTTAAAATTAATAAAATAATAAAACAAGAATACAAATTGTAACGTAACGTTAATTGCATTAAATTACATAACGCAAAGTTACGTTACAATTTGTATTCTTGTTTTATCATTTTATTAATTTTAAAGGGTAAAATTAATTTCAAATATCATAGAATATTTCTATTTTATAAATATAATTTATCAGAAATGAAAATTCTCAGCAAAAAGGAAAATAGTTCGATTGGTCTAGAACCCACAAGTTTTCATTCATGAGTCTCTCGTGTTATTAATTACGCCACGGAATCACTTGGAGAAAGGCCTGCTCGGTTGGACTTTTATCGTTGCATCACAACTTGAATATTTTTTTCAATTATTCAATTGGAATTGACTGATTAACAAGAATGAAAAAAGCTTATAACCATTATCGGTGAGTTCTTAATCTTAATGTAAAATTGCAAATAATCAGTTCATTAGTTCATAACTGATGGTGCGTCAATCGTGAATTTCCTATCCCGTACATGTATAAGCCAATTCCTTCCTTTATAATATTATAGACATGGAAAATGAAATTACAATGTAATAAAATTGAAAAAAATTAATACATGGAATAACAGTGAAAAATAAAAATAACTTCGTAGTATAATAACTTTCAACTTGAATCAACGTTTTTCTATTCAATTGATTATTGTTACGAGATTGAAATACATTGAGATTGTTCAATTCTATCAAGAGATCCTATATGATTAAAATTTACATCAAGTAAGTTTTGTTAAGTTTGATGCTTGCTTAGATAGTCCTGCAGTCTACCCCATACAATTATCTAATCGTTTATTTCCAGGATAAACGATACGAGAGGTATGTCCTTTCATGTAGGACATATACTGTGGATCGATAATCTCCTGAATGTTTAGATACAATACTACCGATTTTTCAAAGATTTTTCGAGCCTTGTTCAACTTTGAATGGTTTTTATAGGAATAGAATTCACGGAGGATCAAACCTCATCTTTGAGAATTCGAATTATCGCTCAGTATTTGAGAATATCTCAAATATATTGATATGTTGTTTGTTACTTTTTTCTTTTGAGTTTCAACACTCGTCTGTTTTAATGAAAAAATAATGTACCTTATGTTCAGTGGTGGAAAAGTCAATATACAGTATTATTCGACAAGTTAAGTCAACTTTCAAAATAATTTACATTGAATGAGAATCATCAGAACTCGACAGGAGCTAATTTCACCATTTGCTGAATGTCATCATTTCTTGAGAACGAGTCCAATCAGAGTTCCCTTTTCCAACATCAAATTATAGGAGATCAATTTCCAATGATTTTTGTTGGAAGCAAGACTCTCGTCGATATTAATTAGAAGAAAACGTCAAGCAAAGAGTACCGAATCCTATCACGGAGGAGCATTTGAAAAAGTTTCAAGTGACATCTTTTCCTGGATATCTAAGAGCTCTTCGAAGTCATCTGCAGTTATAAAATGAGAAGTTGATGGGAATTTGACAGATTGGGCATCAGAGAGAGTTTTTTTTAGTGCAAAAAATCATACCCAGTCAGGCTTCATGAGCAATTCTTGAGAAACCGAAGATAAAAAATAATTTTTGTACTATTTTCATATAATAAATTAATACTCATGAGAAGAATACTTTCGTTACTTATGTAATCATCAATCTTAGTTGTATAGCGTACAAACATATTGACAGTTACTGAATTCACAGTTTAATCGAGAAACTAACAATTTTGGATCATTTTCAATTATGTCTGTTGTATTTTGATGCAAAGTACTAGAATATTTAACATTAACAAGAAAATCTTGCTGCTCTTCATGGTTTATATCATTACTAATAGAAACAAAATCTTAAATTTCTCTAACAAATCTTTCAATTTCCAATTACATATTATCATTTCATAAACCACCAGTTGTGCCGTGCTATGAATTTAGAAAGTTAATTTGGAATTTATAATTTAGAAGCACACACAATATAACTTAATAAAAGGGATGCTTGATAAACATACCTAGTGCTAGAGAACGGGAATCCAGAAATGACAAGAGAGACAACGAAATAGAAAGAAGATATCAACTATATTGTCACCTCTTACAGTTAAATTCAACAGTAAATAAAACAAGATGAAGTTACATCATGAAAACCGAAAATAAAATTACTAAATTTAGAAAGTATCTCTGATGTAGATAATTTGGTAATAACCTACTCTGTCTGCTTTACATTGGAAACGTTTTAGATCGAATCATAAGAAGCTTAAAGGACTCTAATTTTAGAAAGAAGAATTGAAAATTATCATAGATACCTTCTCAGAAGTCAATCATGAATAACAATACATCTTTTAAAAGAAAGATCAACATAAAATTCATAAAATTCTTAGAACATTTAGAACACACTTGGAAACTTTTAAAACAGTATCAAAACATTATCAAATATTAATAATCCCCAATAATATCTACTCTGTATCTTTATATCATGAAAGCTGCAAAGACAAATATTCCTCAAGTATCACATCATAGGAATTCTACATAGGAAGACTATTCATAAATATATGTTATCAAAACAAATTTAGAAAAGCTAGGGTCCTTGAAACTTCTATTCGACCTTCACAACTTTAAGATCAAAATTATTTTAAAACATTAATTTATCAATAAGGGACCTTTAAACATTTCATATAGCCTACTAATTCAACTTTTAGTAGTTTAGTAGATTATAAAATATAAATTTAAAGAAAACTGAAATTCCCAGCTGGATCCTTACAGAGAAAATATGGCCTCACATTTCAATGTAAAGATACAACCGGAAATCTATTACTCAAACCACATTAATAAAATGTATAATCTATCCATTCCCAATTTCCAAAGTTACGATTCAACAAGAAGTCTAATTCCGCACGTTTTGATGCACGTTTTGAAAGTCTATAGTTACTAAAACCCATTCTGTTACATCCGGAGTTCCTGGGACGTTTGTTTAATTTGGAAAAAGTTGTTACCTCAAAGCTGTTTCTTCAATTTGAATCTAGGCTCGGTGATCGAGCTCTACACGTCCAGATGGACAGGATACAGCATACCCCAAGCTTCTAGGATTGCCATCGATTCAGAGGCGTCTCAGCGGCTTAAAGACACACGTTCATGAACCCGTAAATTGATGGACTCGTACATTGATGGACCCATACTTCGATGGAGCCGTACTTTGACCGCTGTTAGAATAAAAAAATAAACTAGGATAACACAAATCAACTTAACTTCAGTTATATAATAAAGTCAACCTACTTTAGGTTATATAAAACTCAAATCAATACTTATTACTTTAAAACACTAATAGACATTACCTACTTCAATATCTTGATTTAATAGAAAAGAATTTATTTGTAATCAGGGTCATGCCCTTTATACAAAGAGATGAGTACATAGTATTCCATAATAGGCCTACATAATTCACAAGTTGATTGAACAACTTTTCATTATAAGATCTTTCGAGTATTGTTCTTAGTTTGTTCAGTCTGTTTAAATTATATGATAGGTGTCTTCATCCTAATCAAAATTACCAAAATACAATACTAAAATTACTAATATACTATAAAAAACAGTCAATTTGGATTCAAACAACAGTAATTTAAATTTAGGTTAATAGCTTCCTTTTCATAAATGATTTAAAATCAAAAATATACTTCTCAATTCCTTCTTATAGGTAGGTACTCTAAATTTCTACAAGACATATACCGTTCATTTTCTTCCAACATTTATCAGTTTGAATTACCATTACCATTACCATCTTCCATTCAAATCAAAAGGACTATTCTCAATTATTATACTTTAATTACATTACAATAAATACTTTGATGGAAGCTTTCATCGATTATAATTTCCTTAATTATATTATAAATTTATGACGTACCTTTAGTAGCGGCTATAGGAGGAAAATCTCCATTGTGAGGTGACAATTTTTGATACTCTCTCTCTTCTTTACTTTGAAAAAAACTTCTAAAACGCAAGCGAACTCAACATGCTACTACAACAGAAGGTTGCAGAGCCAATAAAAGAAAAGACTAAAGCTGGCCGAAAGCCATAATAAATATCAAAGCCCTACATAAGTTCAAGCAAAGTCTATTGAGAGACTACATCTTCAGTTCTGTTAGCAGCAATAGACAGACGCTGAATGAAGCCCACGGTACGCTTGCCTGGTCTAGGAGCTGTGTGATCGTACTAGATAGACCTAACCAACGTTAACTGTGATTGGCAGTTACTATTTTATTGAAAATATTCATCACAATTTCTGCCAATAGAAAGGAACGGTACAACTACAAATTAAGATACATTCTCCCACCAAGTGACAGCAAGAGAGATCATGAACCAGCACTGATGCTCCAAGAAAATCGTTGATTTTCTTAGTACCATAACTTCTACGCACACACTAACAGAGTCAACACAACACAACGCAGAAAACCAAAACAGCGAAATCCATTTTCATAACAGGCTGACTTCTCATGATAATTCGCAAAATCCTCATCGTTCACAATTGGAACAATGAAAATTGTTACACAGTACACTAGAAGGAGGTTTGAAGTTATTTCTGGAGGAAGTAATCAGAAAAACTATTATTTCTAAGAAGAGATACAAATTTCGATGTCTACAGAATAATCTGATCATAAATTAACGTATATCAACATTCCCTATTTTGGAATCTGAAATAATGTTATATCTACTCTGGCATAAATTTAATCAAAGGAACAGTTTTGAGACACACAAACGTTACGGTACCGATTCTTAGATAAACAGAAGATACCAATAATTCGGAGACACACAATCATCTTCACGTGATAACACTCCACTACAATCCAGTGCTGATAAACAGTAGTTATGTTGCTTTCATTGCTGTCCTCTATCCTGAAAAGACAAATATTGCTTCCAGTATCAAAGTCAACATCGGGTGAGAAGCGCTGGATTGTAGTGGAGTGTTTCAATTACTCAGCTACCTCACACCGCGTGAGTAACAAGGCATGAGGGGATTCTGGTTTTGGAATGATGAAATTCAGGTTTCGGGATGAGGAAATGGAGGTTTGGGATGGAGACAGTCCCCAAAGGCAGTAATCGCCTGTTGCTCTACTATAGCTGCTGCTATTTCCACCACTCCAACCACAGGCTTCGCCCGTTTCAACCGAAATTGCTCCGACCAATAACTGGGACAAAAATAACAACAAACATTTCTGTCTCACTCCTCCCAATTTCTCTACCTCTTTCCTGCTATTCCTCTATTCTCTCACTTTTTACTTTTGATTCGCTTTCTTTTCCACTCGGTGGATTCCATTTCATGAAATAGAACTGCAAATGAAAATGCCATTAGTAATGTTGGTCTCAGGTGTGAATATAGGGTGTTGCCCAACTCCCACTTCCTGTTTGATAATACAACCAAAACCAGGTATGACTAGAAATGATGGGACTGTATAGCATTGGAACTATTGTGCTTTTCACTCCAGTTTCAACCTGAGAGACCGCACAGCTTTTTAAATTTGAAGCTGTATCAATGATTGGCTCAACAAACTTTTTTATTGTCAAAAAATCACTTGAATTCAAGTTTCAATATTATATATATTCCGTTTTCAATTAACAAGCATTGAGCTTGTAATTCGATGTATTTCAGTTGAATAGGTTTTTGTGAAGCCTAGAGAATGAGCTTCTTAAGTGAAATAAAATCAATGTAGAATATTCATTCGAATTCATTCATTTATACACCAACTCAAAGTATGATTACTATTTACAAATGATGCATAATAACTGTTCATACTGTGTTACTTATAACCCTATACAGTAAACTGAAGAAGAAATCAGGGGAAAGCATTTGAGAACAAAACCTTTCACAGGAGAGTCATTGAGGGATGAGACGATGAGGCGGTCTATGAAATATCGTATATAACTGAAGAGTAGGTTTTATTTCTACTCTTTCCTTATTTCTCAAGTTATATTGAAAAATAATTCAAATTTTTCTTCATTATATGCTAAGAATTTGACAATAGTATCAAATTCTACTATTCTTCTGTAGGCTAATTCTACTGTAGCCTACTACTACTGTACTAATTGATCGAACGAAGAATTCAAATTTAATAATTTGAGACGTGACTTTTTTTGGACATGTTCATAATGTTTACCATCAAAATTTGTGAGTAGAAAAGTGCTGTGCTAAGACTGTTTCTGTCTCCAGCATAATTGCATGATAAGTCATTATATGAATGAACTAATAAATAATAAAAGTTTCACCATTGAAAAGGTGATGAGACCGTTAATACAAAGCTGTTCTAGATAATAAGAATCACATTGAAAGCCATTGGGATAATTCATTCAGTAATAGTCATAAACAGTGCAAATAAGTTTTATTCAATCACATATTTGGTATTTATAGAATAATCTTATTCAATCCATTTCTGGACAATGTATTGTATTTGAAATCCAATCTATTTTTCTTTCCCTTTGATTACAATAAATACTTTATCTGCCTCCTTGGGCACTTTTTTCGGGGCTTTTTTAAAAGGTCTCATCACTTCATAGGTGTAAGCGTCCTCGTAGTAAGCAATTCTAGTCAATGCCCAATGTGTTTTCAATGGCTTCTCGTTCTTAGAGAAGTTCATCGTGGAATACTGTGCTTGTTCTTCCGTTAAGACATTGAATGTGTTCATTCTGGCGCCTCCCAATTCCCCAGTATCAAGTTCTTGACTTCCAACCGATGTTCCGAGAGGTAGAACAGAGAAGTCACCACTCCCCACATGTCTACTAAATCAACAATGAAAATGAACTGTGATCAAATCTTACAAAAATAAATTCTTTTTTTTTAATAATTGAATTGTTAAATTACAATTAACTTTCTGTGTCAAGAATTTCAGTATGATTATACATTTGAAAATAATATTCATTTTATAATTGACGAGCAGGTGTAACCCGTGCTCCGCAAGGGTCTGAGAGAAAAACACGAATAGATTGGATAGTTCTTTAGCTCCATGCTGGAAACTAAAAGTATTTTCCTATCAAATTCAGTTGAAAACAATAGAAAAATTATTGTAGAGAATAAAATAGTTATTCATTATTCTTATGAAATAACAAGGATATAAGATATTATCTCCATTGCAGTTGTAAACTCTCGGCTAAAAGTTACTAGGATTGAACGTTTCAATTTACCCGCAACCTTTCATTCACAAGTCCGACATGCTAGCATTGGCTCCACGATTTCACTCGGTTGAAGATCTGTTGATTGGGCTTTTATCTTTACTTAACGTAAACTTTAAATCATGAATTTTATAAATCTTTCTCAACTATTGGAATAAAATCGATTGATCAATGAAAATGGAATAAGCCTATAACGAGCATCCTCGTTAAATGCATAATATCTTTATGCAAAAACCCGTCCTCAATAGAAGTATTTACTAAAAATGGATTTTTTTAATTCAAAACCTTAATATTCTGTACCTACAACTACCGTAATTAATGCTTCGATTGAAATCGGGAATTTAATCAATCTTTGTACCAAAAGCAATCTTGGTCTGGCCAGAGAATTCGAATTGTAGCGCCAGAATGCCAGACTGCAGTTCTGCCAATAGCAGGCTTGTGTTTGCACCAACGCAGACCGTCCTGCTGCTTTGGCCTTCTCGATGTCCTTGTCTAGTCTGTCTTGTTTCGTTAGCCCGTCTTGTTGCAAGACCAAAATTGTGTTTGTCATGTAATTTCGATCGGAAATTTCTTGTAAATAATTGTTTGAGTGTCGTGTGTGTGAATTATGAATATAACAGCGTAAATAGAATTGAATTAAATTAATTTGAATCGGATTTGAATTTATAAAGAATCCAGTTTGAGCTTTGTTCAAAACACAGTGCATAGCCTGCAAGTTGAACGCGAAAAGGCAGCCCGGAAGCCAGAACCTGTCTTTTCCCAGATTTTGTTCCACCCTGAATCTGACCAAAACACCTAATAAAGGCTTCGAAGGGCAAGTAGTCAAGATTGGAATAAATCTGGTGAGTTTTTGCTCTTTTTTTATTGTTCATTAATGCAGAGTTTAACTGTACAAATAACCTGGCTCAAATTGAAGATTAAATTTTACCCCTTGTTTGTATTTGATTATTTAAATAGTAAATTACAGTCTCTGGTAGCTCTAGCCTGAGCTTTGTTCAGAACAAATCTATATCATCATCATCAATCATCATCATCAATCATCACCATCATCATCAATCATCATTATTAATAAATGGAATAGCCCACATCACAAATAATTAATTTTGATCTAGAAAACTTTTACGAAAACAAAGAAACTTCTTACTTATTGGGAGAAGTTGCAAATTTAACTTGCCGTGAATGCATTGCTTTGACGTTTTGTTCGTCAAATTTATTGGAATTTTCCCCATCCTGCTGCAGGATTCTGTGAAAAGCTCCAAATCCACCTTCCACTTCAACCAAAGCATCGGCAATCAATACTGGAAACATCAGAATTCAACCACTATTGGAAATGTCATCAACTTTTGAATTTTGTTGGGTTGATGCAGTCAAAAAGTCTTATTTGAAACTGTAGGAATATCATCACAATGCTTTCTTGAATGAGATCAAGCATACGGTAGTAATGAAAAACAACCTATCATTCCTACATCAAAACTAAAACTAGAGACCCCCTGGGTTGAAGAACTCGCTCATGAACTGTTGTATTGATTTCTGAGATCCGCAACTTGTAATTATACAGAGTTGGTGTGAATTATTATGGAAACAGCTGAGTATATCTTTTACAAGTATGATTACTAGGTTCCAAGGGAATCATATTCCAATTGAAAAAAAAATTCTGTCGCTTCAAAACTTTTGTCCGCCGTCTTGGATCCGTCATATGGATGCAACTCCATTTCGAATTTAGCTTCATTTTGAATCCAACTTCATTTTATCAAATGAGAAGGTGGTCATGTGATACGTATGATTTCGATACAGAGTTTCAAAGGAGAATGGCGAGACCCGCACATCGATATCTCAAACCGTTTCAGTGATCTCAACATTTGATGGTACAAATAAGTTATACAAAATGAAATAATCAAACAATGAGTACGGTACCTATACATTGAATAATCTAGTGTAAGTGAACACTAATTAAAGCCTCTACTCACATTTAAACACTGAACAAAAAAAAAGTGTCATAGCAACTGCTATCACAAGTAGTATTAATTACGTGTATGTTACAGACAGACAGAAGTTAACAGAAGCTAGTTAACAGAAACTTATGAATTAATGTTGTGTATCATTTAGCTGAAATCATGTGACGGCGCATAAAGTCTGTCTGTCTGACAGTCTGTGTGACAACTGCCAAATAATAACATTAGCTTCTTTAATTGAATGGAAAAATTAAAGAATTAGCAAGCAAATAATTCCAGCTGACTGATATAAATGTTAAATTAAAACACATTTTTTTCTTATAAACTTCAATGTTATCTTTATATATCCTGAAAAAGGTCGAAGGAGTGAGTCACTTTTGTTGTCCAACGAACTTCACCTGTGAAAAGGTTCGAAGAATTCGTGTTCAAAATTTGAAGCTGTTTTGAAGCTGAAAACGACTTTGGGCTCTAGTTAGTCAAAAGTGAAAACTTCGCTAACGCTCGTTCAATAAAATATTCTCATAATAGAGACGATATACAGCCTTATAATATTATATTTATTTCATTGTTCAAAAATTAATTTACAAATTAATAATTTGCTATTTCCTTGACAGTATACCGGTACCGGTACTGAAATTCAAACAATAGTATAGGATTCATTTGTGATGCTTTTAGTTATGCGGTACAATTTGATTTGAAATCAATTGCTTCGAATCATATTTCTTGGCTAAACAACGCCCGATCCTGGTGTGGGAAAAGCTCCATAGAAATATTTCGTATTGCTGTGGATAAAGTGAAAATCGCCATGTTGATCGCCCACGTTCGTAGCGGACAATAAGAAGAGGAAGCATCAAATCATGACAATGACGCCGACTATAATATATGGTAGTTTTTAATACATCTATTTCAATGTGATGTACCGGTATAACAAGTCATACTACTTGTTGACAAATATTGATTAATTTTTCAGGTTTTTTCATAGAAAAACCTGCATTATCATTTAACATTTCAATTTCTTGATCATCCATATTCATGAACTTCAATATTCCAACAAGTTTTAACACTTGATTGACTACATATTATGAATGAAAGTAGAAAATATTTTCAAAATATTTTAGGGAACAAGTGACTCAAACTACTAATATTCTTTGAAGAATTTTGCCCAATGACTTTGGAAAATTACAGCGATTCTAAATAAGAGAAGAGGTTACTCAATGTGGATGTAGTACTACGAACCTACCATTTCTCCCAAACTGCTTCCATCCTTGGTAATTGGTTTTAAGCTGAAATCTTTCGATTGATGTGGTGGAGTCACATTAGATAACAGATAATAGGTGTCACTTATGAGAGGTTTCACTGGTAGGCCTATTTGATCATTCATTATATACTCTCCAGTTACTTTGCTTGTGTTGTATACCTTTGAAAAAATCAAAAACTGAATTTTAGTGCGGGAGAAGGCTTTATGACTGTACAATCCAACAAATTCAGTGAATATCAATAAAAATCATAAACATTTAGAGACTTGATTTAGGCTGCCTAATTAATCTTCATCTTCATCCTCATTTTTATTCACACAGTATAGCCTACTTGAGTAGAATCTGTTATTACACCATAAATACCAAATATCCAATATCAAAATTTAATATTATTAGAATGAATTACAGCATAGTCTTTCCCAATATAAGGAATTATCGTACCTAATTCAACAACAATATGACAAGCTCATATTGAATTCGATTGAAAACCAACAGGCAGAAAATAATCATGTAACAGGAATTTTATATATCAAAATGAGGATCTGCTTACATCATGTGAATTCTCTTTTAAATTTTCCTCAGCCCTTGATGACCTAAATTTTCCGACCAATTCAGATATTGAACCATTATCTCCACACTGAACTAGTTTTCTATTTTCAGAACATAATTTTATTTCGTTTTTGGACAAATTCAAGTTATCAACTTCAGAACTATCCTGTGAATGTTAAAATAAAAAAGATGAGAGGTGATTGGTAAATAAACTATTTGAATGAATAAATGAGTGAAGTGACTAGAGATTATTTTTCCTTCAAATGAGGATAAATTTACGTATGAATAGTATCGTATTTTTATTTTTTATGAGGTAAGGTACTTTATTATGTAATAATCATTCAGTAATGTATTTGATGCATTCATTTCATCTAATGTGCTACCTTGAGAGAAACATAATAATTCAGGCCTATTTAAATTTATAGACCAGGATTTCTGACAAAAAAGCATTCATGCACATTGTTTGATACCTATAATTAATAAGTAGAGTGTATTATGTTGATAAATAAACTATTCGAGCAGATAATTGTTGAATTAGCAGTTGATCATCTAAATCAAGTTCAATTTATTATTATTATCAATAGACGAGGTTTGATGTAATTTATAAATTTAATTTATTCTACTCAAATTTATTTGAGGTACGGTATTCAATTATCAAATAACAGCGGAATGAGATACACGGTATCGTACATAACATTAAACGTATTCTTTCCTGAAATTCTTCTTCATACAAAGAAATACATTACATCCCAAAAAAACAAATACAATATTGTTTATAATTTTTGATTACTGTTAGACTGATAGACATTTTGATTCTCTATTATCTATACTGGAACTCAAAAAACCACTAACCTTGCTAAAGTTTGAAATTCTACAAGCAACTTTTTCAGGTAGACTTCCCATTAGCTCTTCGATGGCTTGAACAAACTTCAAATCATTTCTATTGTCAGTGGACAAAATAGTTTCCGATTCCATTATAAGATTAGTTTTTCCAATTTGAATTGATAAACGGTTTATTCTCTCGAAATAAACGGAACACCAATAATACAGAAATTAAGGTGTACGTCTATTGATTGACAAATAATTTTTCTGGCTCTTTATTTAGGCCGTATAAGTTACATGCTAGGAATAAAAAAAGTATAGTAGAATTAACATTTCAAAATAATAATTATAATCATAATAATAATAATAATAATATAATAATAATAATAATAATAATAATGTTAGATGGGTTGATGATAATGCTACATTCAGCCTCAACCCTTCAAGACTGTTGGAGGGACAAAAACCTGTAGAAGCAAACAATGCACTACCTGTTGTAGAGGAGATTGAAGCTTGCTGGGGGTCAATCTATGAGGTTCAGCCTCTGCTAAATAAGGAGACTCCTGCCTTGGGGGCCTTTGCTGACATGTGCAGATCCATACGGAATGAGAGGGAAGATTGTGCACCAGTAACTGAGGAGGAGGTGAGAGGAGTGATTAGAGGCTTAAGGAACTTCGCCTCACCAGGCCCTGATGATATTAGTGGGTACTGGTGGAAACATCTGCCTTGTACCCATCGTCACTTGGCACGGATATTCACCAATTATTTGTGTGAATATCACCCCATCCCAGGTTGGCTGGTGGAAGGAAGAACGATCCTCCTACCCAAAAAGGGTGATTTGTCCAACCCAGGCAATTATAGACCAATCACCTGCCTGAATGTCTGCTACAAGATCCTTACAAGGATCATAAGTGATCGAATATTGCAGCACATTCAGCCAGTATGGCAGCAGTGTTTTGAGCAGGGGGGCAGTAAAAGGAACATGGCGGGCTGCAAAGAAAATTTGATTGCTGATAGATGCATCATGCAAGATTCAGGTCAATATAAACGTAACCTGTCCATGGCCTGGATTGATTACAGGAAGGCATTTGATACCACATCACACCAGCTAATAGTGCACTTATTACAATGCCTTTCTGTGCCTCCAAGCATAGTGAGATGCCTGGAAGATCTGTTTGCCCTGTGGAAAACCACAGGTTTCAGAGCAGAGAATGGTGTCAACTAGAGTGGTAACTTATAGGAGAGGTGTCTTCCAAGGAGATTCATTGAGCCCTCTCCTATTCTGAATTTCACTGCTGCCATTGTCTGCTGCCCTGAAGAAAACAAAGGGCTATTGCTGTGGCACACCAGGAAACAGGATCCATAGAGTGAGTCACCTTTTCTATATGGATGACTTGAAGATTTATGCAGCTAGCAAATCTGACCTCAAGTTGGCTGTAGGTGTGGTGCAGCGATATTCAAATGATATTGGCATGTCTTTTGGGTTGGACAAGTGTGCAGTAACTCATCTCCTGAAAGGAAGGTTACAGGGCCTGGTGCAGGAAATGGAGCTTATCGATGGAAGCATAATAAGAGCCCTGAGAGCTGGAGAGTCATACCAGTATCTGGGATTTGATCAGAATCAAGCTCAGGATACTGTAAAAATGAAGATGGCTCTCTGCAGTGAGTATAAGAGGAGACTCAGGAGGCTCTGGTCATCTGAGTTATCTGGTAAGAATAAAGTTGAAGCCACCAACATGCTCGCTGTGCCGGTTCTCACCTACTCTTTTGGAGTGGTTAAGTGGAATCGGAATGAGCTCCAGGACCTGGACAGGGAAACCCGAAAAAGGATGCACATGGAGTGAAGTTTACATCCCCGCTCTTCTGTTGCCCGAATATACCTGCCAAGGCATGAAGGGGGCAGAGGTCTACTTGGTTTGGAGAATCTGCACAACAGGGTGGCCTTACAGTTTGCCTGCAGCATACAAAGATGCTCTGATCCCCTTATGCAGCTGGTTCATGACCATGAAGTTGCAGGGGTTGGGGCCTTCCTATATAAGGCAGCACAGCATGCGGCAGATACCCTTGGTCTCGATTTTCGTTCTGATCGGGAGGAGGAGCATGAGCCTAATCAGCTCAGGGCTAGAATAAAGACTGCTGAGTCCAGACTCCTGTGGCAGCAACATAAGGACAAGTCCTTGCATGGTGTTTTCTACAGGCATGTTGAGGAGCAAGGCTTGTCCAAGCCACTGACTTTTGCTTTTCTGAAGTCAGCAGCCCTGAAATCTGAGACTGAGGGTTTCATACTGGCATGTCAAGATGGTGTCATCAACACATTGTCATACCGCAGCAGAGTAATGCACATGGATGTTGCTGATAACAGTTGCAGGGTGTGTCATAGAGCACCAGAGACGATCATGCACATCCTGTCTTCTTGTTCTGTGCATGCAACTGGAGGCTACATCCATCGACATAATGCTGCTCTGCGAGTGCTCTATTACCATCTTAGACACTCATATGGTATCGACAAAACACCAGTGCTGCCTTATGCCCCAGGGGAGATTGAATCTGTTGTGGGGAATGAGAGGTGCCGAATTTATTGGAATTACTCATTCTCTAACACCAGGCTTTTAAGAGCCACAAAGCCTGATGTTGTCCTCTTTGACATCACTTCGAAGACAATGTATGTCATTGAGTTTTCAGCACCAGCTGAGGGTAACATTGTCACCAAAGAGGAGGAAAAACAGACGAAATACCATGACCTACTAATGGAGCTGTGCAGGCTAAACCCAGGCTACTCTGTGAGAATGGTGGTGTTGATTGTAGGTGTACTGGGAGGCATGAGACCTTCATTTTTGGCCAACCTTAGAACGATTCCAGCCTGTGAGAGACCTGCTGCTGTGCTTGCAGGTCAGATGCAGAAGGCTGTCATTCTTGGTTCATTACGTCTACTCAGAGCAAACGATTTAATGGTAACGGACCCAGTATGATTGTTTACCACATGGACATGTGGAGCAGTCACTCTGGAAAAATCGCTTGTCACTCTTCCTTGGGGGTCGGAGCCCAGGGAAAGGGTGGTCAAGCAAAACCTCAAACAGGGAAAATAATAATAATAATAATAATAAATCATTTTATTTGTACACAGTATAACCATACAAATGAGTTGAATATAACAAAATTCTAACAATGACTAAATTAAACCACATGAACAAAATGTTTGGCAATAGATCAAACTAATAACAAGAGCCAATTATAAGTTTGTAGGCCTATAGTGTACAACCACGAACAATGAAAGTACTCACATCACAATCAATAAACAATATTACTATGAATTGCTAACATTCAGCAAGCTGACATTAGAAGGTACAGGGTAATTCCTCATCAATAAATTGAATAGATTCAACACATTCAAATAACTCAGTAACTTAAATACATTAAATGACATTTCAAAATAGATGAGTACTTAATTTAAATATTGTATTAATATAATTATATTATCACAATTTGTAATTCTTTATAATAGCCTAATTATTTGAAAATCATTTGAAATAGGAAAAAATTCTGTATCAAATTGTTAATGTTATAATAGATTAATTAGAGTCTTAGCCAAATGTACCTAGAATACATCTATTCTAGGTAGGTACCTTGGTCTCAGCAGTAGTTCAAAATAGAAGTTGAAGTAGTATTAAAGACATTATAAATACATACGATGAATTAAAACCAAATGAATATAAATTAAATTAATATCGGTGTAACTCTAGGTACAGTGTCATAATAATAATTTTCATCAATTTTTTCATTAGGTTCGATTTAGCATTTTATTGTGATCAGAAAATCACAAAAATGAACTTAAACGGTGGTTTATTGTTTTCAAAATAAACGAAGTTCAAAGCAGCACAATTTTGCATGCATTTAACCTACACCGTGTCTGATAGGTCGATACTGTGCATAGTTATTGATGTACTGATCTGATCCCTAACCCCTTCCAATATATAATTGCCATTTAAGCAAAAACCTAACCTCCTAACCTACCCTTTTACCTTTTACTCTTTTAAACATACCTAAACCTGAACCCCAACCCCTTCCAGCATATTGCAATCCCATACCAAAAACCTAACCCCCTAACCTACCCTTTTACCTTTGAAACACTAATAAGCATAACTCAACCGGATCCCTAACCGGCGTAATTCTAGGTCCAGAGGTATATGAAAAGAATGGTGCATAATTAGAGATGTGTGAAAAGTCTTGAACGAAAAGTGAGGTTAGTAAAAATAAATTATTATTTTCTAAATTCATGATGATTGCATGGCCGCCAATTAATTTTTGTTTGTGATAAAAAATATATATATATAAACAGGATACACACAACACGGAAAGATTAAAAACTTACATTTA
Source organism: Nilaparvata lugens (assembly GCF_014356525.2). Classification (NCBI taxonomy): domain Eukaryota; kingdom Metazoa; phylum Arthropoda; class Insecta; order Hemiptera; family Delphacidae; genus Nilaparvata; species Nilaparvata lugens. The sequence goes on from NC_052508.1 coordinate 44,358,820, forward strand.
ACCGAGAATTTACGGGAGCTGGGCCCCCTTTGTCAATCAACCAGGAAGTCACTTCCTTTCCGTTTCAAATGTAAGTTTTTAATCTATCCGTGTTGTGCATATCCTGTTTATATTTATATTATAAAACTTTAAAGTGTTTTCTGTATATATATATATATTTGTTTCAGAAGTAGTGTCGAGAATTTTAGGGTATTGTACCTGGATGCTAGGAGACTACAAATGTCATATTTGAAGTGTCCAAAACTCAGCGGTTATCCTTATAGCTGCCATTTTGTTTTTTTCACTTAAAACTTTTTATCTCAAGAACGAAATGTTGTATTGATCTGAAATTTGGCATGAATATTTATGCTATAAAGACTCAACTATAAAAAATAAAAAAAAAATTTTTCGTTGAAATTTTTCAAAATGACGGCCATTTTAACTTTTTGATGGCGAATATCTCGAAAACCGTCCATTTTACAGAAAATTTACAAGAGACAAAAAAGTTAGCAAATTTTTTCACAATTCCAATGATACCTAATTTATTAAGATTGGTCGAAGAATAACAAAGAAATTAATTTTTTTCGTACTGCATGCATGACCACTTTTCACCATTTAAAGATCAATATTATTTTTTTTATAATTTCATGAAAACCGTTCTTATTACAGAAATATACAAGAATAACTTTCCTCCAAATTTTATTTTACATTGAAAAATATTAATTTCACTCAAATCGGTTCACTGATACTAATGCAGCAATTGCTCAAAATGCCGTCCTTCAACTTACACAGTCTGCACCTTTCAATCATGGACCGTCGAACTGCTATAAAAGCATTTTCATAATCTTGAATGGCACCTGCTGCAGCAACCACTCTTGCCACAAGGTCTTCTTCGTTTTCTACTGGCGTGCTGTAAACAAGGTCTTTCATATGGCCCCAGAAAAAAAATCTAAAGGGTTGAGGTCAGGTGAACGTGCAGGCCACGGTACTGGTCAACCCCGCCCAATCCACCGCTGACGATAGGTCATGTTCAGAAAGTCCGTAACAACATTTCCGAAATGAGCAGGGGCACCATCATGTTGAAACCAAATATTATATCTGTTTGCAAGAGGCACATCTTCCAAAAGTTCTGGTAGTATGTCTCTTAAAAAAGTAATGTACGTGGGAGAATTCAGACGATTAGGAAGAATGTATGGTCCAATCACGCGATTACCTAAGATACCCGCCCAAACATTCAGCGAAAATCTATGCTGATAACCACGCACTTTGACCTCATGAGGATTGTCTAAGGCCCAGACGTGACTGTTGCGAGAGTTGAAGATTCCTTCTCTTGTAAAGCTGGACTCATCGGTAAATAACACATTTTCTAGAAAATTTGGTTGGATAATGTCTTGCTGAAGAAACCAACGGGCACAGTTTACTCTTGGCTCATAGTCGCGTTCAACCAATGAGTGAACTTTTTGAAAGCGGAAGGGGTGAAGTCTTTCCTTGTTTAGTACACGCCACACAGAAGAAGCACTTGAATTGATTTGCTTTGCAACTGCTCTCGTACTCGTTCTAGGATTGAAATCGAATTTCTGCAATACTTCCTCTTCAAAAGCAACATTTCGAACTGCTCGAGGCCTACCAGCAATTACCCTGTTCCGTTCAAATGAACCAACTTCTCTCAGCCGATTGTGAGTTCTTGTGAACACCTTGTCGGAAGGGAGACGGCGGTTTGGAAATGCAGCTGCATACATTCTTCTTGCTTCGGTCGCATTGCCAAGAGCTGCTCCATACATGAAGTGAATATCGGTGTACTCCAGCGAACTAAATTCCATTACAATAATTAAATATTTGTGTAGAAGCAACGTAAGAAAATATTGAAACTGGAAATTTAAGATAGAAATAAGACCTAGGAAACGTGAGACTAAGAAATAGGAAGCACTACATCTACTGGTTCTTTACTTTTAATGAAACAACAATACTTTTACAAGACAAACATTATCATCTGAAAACCATTGTAAAATCATCTGTTTGCCCATATGGAGCCATACCGAGTTTCAAAGCTTCATCTTAAATACATCTGGAATTAAAAAATTAATATTGATCTTTAAATGGTGAAAAGTGGTCATGCATGCAGTACGAAAAAAATTAATTTCTCTGTTATTCTTCGACCAATCTTAATAAATTAGGTATCATTGGAATCGTGAAAAAATTTGCTAACTTTTTTGTCTCTTGTAAATTTTCTGTAAAATGGACGGTTTTCGAGATATTCGCCATCAAAAATTTAAAATGGCCGCCATTTTGAAAAATTTCAACGAAAAATTTTTTTTTATTTTTTATAGTTGAGTCTTTATAGCATAAATATTCATGCCAAATTTCAGATCAATACAACATTTCGTTCTTGAGATAAAAATTTTTAAGTGAAAAAAACAAAATGGCAGCTATAAGGATAACCGCTGAGTTTTGGACACTTCAAATATGACATTTGTAGTCTCCTAGCATCCAGGTACAATACCCTAAAATTCTCGACACTACATCTGAAACACCCTGTATATATATATATATTGTTTCAGAAGTAGTGTCGAGAATTTTAGGGTATTGTACCTGGATGCTAGGAGACTACAAATGTCATATTTGAAGTGTCCAAAACTCAGCGGTTATCCTTATAGCTGCCATTTTGTTTTTTTCACTTAAAAATTTTTATCTCAAGAACGAAATGTTGTATTGATCTGAAATTTGGCATGAATATTTATGCTATAAAGACTCAACTATAAAAAATAAAAAAAAATTTTTCGTTGAAATTTTTCAAAATGGCGGCCATTTTAACTTTTTGATGGCGAATATCTCGAAAACCGTCCATTTTACAGAAAATTTACAAGAGACAAAAAAGTTAGCAAATTTTTTCACAATTCCAATGATACCTAATTTATTAAGATTGGTCGAAGAATAACAGAGAAATTAATTTTTTTCGTACTGCATGCATGACCACTTTTCACCATTTAAAGATCAATATTATTTTTTTTTTATAATTTCATGAAAACCGTTCTTATTACAGAAATATACAAGAATAACTTTCCTCCAAATTTTATTTTACATTGAAAAATATTAATTTCACTCAAATCGGTTCACTGATACTAACTAATGCAGCAATTGCTCAAAATGCCGTCCTTCAACTTACACAGTCTGCACCTTTCAATCATGGACCGTCGAACTGCTATAAAAGCATTTTCATAATCTTGAATGGCACCTGCTGCAGCAACCACTCTTGCCACAAGGTCTTCTTCGTTTTCTACTGGCGTGCTGTAAACAAGGTCTTTCATATGGCCCCAGAAAAAAATCTAAAGGGTTGAGGTCAGGTGAACGTGCGGGCCACGGTACTGGTCAACCCCGCCCAATCCACCGCTGACGATAGGTCATGTTCAGAAAGTCCGTAACAACATTTCCGAAATGAGCAGGGGCACCATCATGTTGAAACCAAATATTATATCTGTTTGCAAGAGGCACATCTTCCAAAAGTTCTGGTAGTATGTCTCTTAAAAAAGTAATGTACGTGGGAGAATTCAGACGATTAGGAAGAATGTATGGTCCAATCACGCGATTACCTAAGATACCCGCCCAAACATTCAGCGAAAATCTATGCTGATAACCACGCACTTTGACCTCATGAGGATTGTCTAAGGCCCAGACGTGACTGTTGCGAGAGTTGAAGATTCCTTCTCTTGTAAAGCTGGACTCATCGGTAAATAACACATTTTCTAGAAAATTTGGTTGGATAATGTCTTGCTGAAGAAACCAACGGGCACAGTTTACTCTTGGCTCATAGTCGCGTTCAACCAATGAGTGAACTTTTTGAAAGCGGAAGGGGTGAAGTCTTTCCTTGTTTAGTACACGCCACACAGAAGAAGCACTTGAATTGATTTGCTTTGCAACTGCTCTCGTACTCGTTCTAGGATTGAAATCGAATTTCTGCAATACTTCCTCTTCAAAAGCAACATTTCGAACTGCTCGAGGCCTACCAGCAATTACCCTGTTCCGTTCAAATGAACCAACTTCTCTCAGCCGATTGTGAGTTCTTGTGAACACCTTGTCGGAAGGGAGACGGCGGTTTGGAAATGCAGCTGCATACATTCTTCTTGCTTCGGTCGCATTGCCAAGAGCTGCTCCATACATGAAGTGAATATCGGTGTACTCCAGCGAACTAAATTCCATTACAATAATTAAATATTTGTGTAGAAGCAACGTAAGAAAATATTGAAACTGGAAATTTAAGATAGAAATAAGACCTAGGAAACGTGAGACTAAGAAATAGGAAGCACTACATCTACTGGTTCTTTACTTTTAATGAAACAACAATACTTTTACAAGACAAACATTATCATCTGAAAACCATTGTAAAATCATCTGTTTGCCCATATGGAGCCATACCGAGTTTCAAAGCTTCATCTTAAATACATCTGGAATTAAAAAATTAATATTGATCTTTAAATGGTGAAAAGTGGTCATGCATGCAGTACGAAAAAAATTAATTTCTCTGTTATTCTTCGACCAATCTTAATAAATTAGGTATCATTGGAATCGTGAAAAAATTTGCTAACTTTTTTGTCTCTTGTAAATTTTCTGTAAAATGGACGGTTTTCGAGATATTCGCCATCAAAAATTTAAAATGGCCGCCATTTTGAAAAATTTCAACGAAAAATTTTTTTTTATTTTTTATAGTTGAGTCTTTATAGCATAAATATTCATGCCAAATTTCAGATCAATACAACATTTCGTTCTTGAGATAAAAATTTTTAAGTGAAAAAAACAAAATGGCAGCTATAAGGATAACCGCTGAGTTTTGGACACTTCAAATATGACATTTGTAGTCTCCTAGCATCCAGGTACAATACCCTAAAATTCTCGACACTACATCTGAAACACCCTGTATATATATATAATCGATTCCAATAAAAAAATTGATTACATAGATATAAAAAGGCATTAGACCTGGATTTTAGTTTAATATCGTACATCTGTAATGTAGCTTTTGTAATGTAGTTTTTTGACATGAATTTTCACAATCTGAGAGTAGCCTACCGTACCCATTGTTTAAAAATTAGAAGTGTTGACGACGGTGAAAAGTCATAACAAGTTAAATTGGAATGAAAAATGTATGCCTCTTGGCAGTCGGTTATCTATACATCTACAATCTACAGCAAACAATTGGGCCCGGCTCCACCCCTCTGTTTTGAGGCACCATTCTCCAGGATTGGTACAGTGAGTAACTATTCCCATATATTATTATTCATCGATCTTATTGAAGGCAAATCCTGTATTATTATTTTTTTATTATTACATACTATAATTATACCTACCTATACTGTTATTTTAAATTGTCCTTAATATTTAATTTTAGTTTTCATAGTCTATTCGTTTTAAGTTTCAAATTCAATTAAATAGATTACAGTATTCACATTATTTAGTACCGTACACCAAAATATTATCTGTTTTGTTTATTATTCTTTTTAATTATAGTTCCTTTCTCATGAGTTATAAATAAGTTAGATCAATTCAACCTCTTGCAAGCCAAGCGATTCCCCCATTATGAATAATTGTTACCATATAGTAATGAATTAGTTGACTTTTACAACTTATCACTCCTATGAATTACATCAATTAATCATTAATTCCCACAACCTAACAATACCCCATACGATTAACCCTATTGCACATTAAAATAAAAATACAACTTTGCTATGTAACTTATTATAGGAATGCATGGAGAGATGTTTTATGTGTTTACTTGGTTTTTGACCTTTAAAAATGTATACCTTAATTTTGTAAACTCATCAAATTGATAAAGGAAATTAGAATCATCATAAATTTAACAAAAACAGTTAGCTTACTCACTTTCTAAATCTTGAACAATCTGCTTCTTCTATTAAGTTTTAATCCACACTGCAATTTCTTAATTTCAACTTGAATCATATTCAAGGAAACAAAAACATTCCGTTTATAACCCTTCTAAGTCTACTGTACTTAAACTCATACACTATTCTAGAAGTGTGCTTATGACTGAAAAGTTATAAGAGAAAATTTGACTCACAGATGTACCTTATGTTTGCTTTAAGCACGTATTTTCAAGACCTCCTAATCATAATATACAACATCTGTATTTCAGACCCATAAATAAAATTTATTTACTAGAATATAATAATTCAATATACAATATACAGTCCTTTCCATATATTTTTATGATACCACTATGAAAAATCTGGTGTGGTGCACTCACACAACTTCCTTTGCAGTTATGAAAATTGATCACCTGACGCTAGTGTTCCCGCGCATCTCAAGATTAGTCTACTATTCAAAAATCTGAGCCAGCTGGTGACAGGACAATAACGCTGCAGACACATGAAGTCTGCTATCTCTTCATAGTGAATGATTCAATAGAATCAACAGTTGCCAACAGTTTGCAATTTAATAATCTTATTTTATCGAACTTCAAGCTTATTTTCAATTTTAGGTGGAAATGTTACTGAACATTAATTGTAGAGATTTTTACCCTCAATCTTTTCCACTTGAAATTTTTTGTTCAAATTGTATCTGAAGCCTGATAATTGAGAATCTAAAATCAAACTTTGCATAGATGGAGCGGAGCTCTTGGAATTTTTACAGATATGGGACTTGTGACAGTTGATAGAGCTTATCAGTGACTTTTTCAGGTATAAATTTGATCAAAATCGTTGGAGCCGCTATCGAGAAAATCGCGAAAAACCCTGTTCTTGACAACATTTTAGCCACCATCTTGAATCGCATTTGATCGAAATTGTTCGTGTCGGATCCTTATAGTGTAAGGACTTTAATTTTCAAATTTCAAGTCATTCCGTTAATTGGGAGATGAGATATCGTGTACACAGACGCACACACACACACACACACACACACACACACACACACACACACACACACACACACACACACACACACACACACACACACACACACACACACACACACACACACACACACACACACACACACACACACACACACACACACACACACACCCAAAAATCATGTTTTTGGACTCAGGGGACCTTGAAACGTATAGAAAACTTGAAATTGGGGTACCTTAATTTTTTTCGGAAAGCAATACTTTCCTTACCTATTGTAATAGGGCAAGGAAAGTAAAAATGCTCAAAGTTATATTTTTTCAATAAAAAAAAGAAATAAAATATCATATAACCCATTTACCGATTACCAGTGAATTAATAAGAAAATATAATATTGAACACAGTAGATAAATTAATAAATATCAAATATTGTCATCAAATTCACTGAACCCAGATAACGACAAGTTTATACAGCCAATATCATAATGTAACATCATACAATATAGGTATACATCAGAAGATAGGTACAAGTAACACAATACCTACTTAACAGAACAAGTCAAATACTGGCCTATGCGGATGATGTGGTGCTGATAGCAAGGAATCACGATAAGTTGAAAGAGATTTTCAGCACAATGAAAGAGAAAGCAAGAGTGCTGGGTCTGGAAATTAATATTGGAAAGACTAAGTATATGAGAATGTCTGCAAATGAAAGAAGAAGGCACGTAGACAACTTGATACTATCAGATGATTGCATCATTGAAGGTGTCAGCGAGTTTAAGTATGTTGGAGTTACACTGACAGCCGACAATAAGACTAGCCAAAAACTTTTTAGCAGAATTATGATGGGCAATCGAGCGTATTTTGCAAATCAAAGGATTTTTAAGAGTAGAATAGTATCAAGAGCAACTAAAGTGAAAATGTACAAGACGTTAGTCCGACCGGTTGTGACATATATGGAGCAGAGACATGGACATTGCTGAGCAGGGATGAAAGAGCACTGAAGTCATTCGAGAGAAAGATGTATCGAAGGATCTGGGGACCACTATGTGATGGAGGGGTTTGGAGAACCAGACATAACAGCGAAATCGATGAGGCTATAGGGGAAGGAAATATTGTAAGATTTATTAAGGCAAGAAGGATGGAATGGCTTGGACATGTGGTGAGAATGAATATGGAAAGGACACAACTTAGACTGCTGCATGGACGAATGATGGGGACGAGAAAGAGAGGAAGACCAAGAACGAGATGGATAAATGATGTGATAGGTGATCTGCGTGTGCTGGGCGTATCCAACAACTGGCGGCAAAGATCCCAGAGAGACGATTGGAGGCATTGTGTTGAGGAGACCAAGGTCCACCCAGGACTGTAGAGCCAACTAAAGTAAAGTAAGTAACATCATATAATATAGGCTATCAGAGTCGAAAGAGACATTTCACGTCAATCAACATTAAAAATATTTTGTCAATAACATGTAAAGTGAAATAAATACATCAGACATTCATAAAAACACTATAGGTGTATGAATACAGACGAGACTTACAACCTCTACATAAATTAAATGATTAAACGAAATGTGCATTCTCAAGGAACTCATATAATATAGCCTACTATGAAAAGAATTTAACATAATGAGCCAATTCAATAATGTACTTTTAAATTCATTTTCAGTCTCCAGATCCTATACATTATGTAGTTTATTATACACTTTCATCCCAATAGTATCGTAGCTTTCAGCTGTTTTAGATAGACGATGATATATATTATGAGGGGCGTCGTGGCAAAGTCAGCAATCTCCAATTATTTCACTTTATGAATTTTTTATGCTATATTGAACTATTAATGGCGCTCTTTTCAATGATAAAATCAGTTCTTGTCGAAGACAGCAATTTCCTGTAGAAAACCGAGTTGAAAAACTCTTATTCATTTCAAAGTCAGCAATATCCACTGTACCGTTTGCTTCAGAAACAATAATCTCCACAGCGACCAATGGAAGTAGAGTATTCAGTTATATATGACCATTTTTGTAGGTTATGTAGCTCTACTGTGATCTCCAAAGACTCCAAGTAGTTGCATTTGTAACGTAAACGTCGTAAAAACACTATTTAAAGAGAAAGTTAAAAGATTTTGGATGAATATTGTTTTCAATTAATTATGGATCGTAAACATAATATTCATTATAATTGAAATTTTTCAACCAAATAATTATAAATGAATATTGCAATACTGTGGAAAAGAAAAATGTAGGGATGTAAAGAACTTGTTGATAGAACATTTTGGTGAAAATTGGGAAGAAGTAAGAGAACTTGATTATTTTTCAAATTTATTTGGTCGTAATAATAATGTTGTTAGGGAAGAACAAGATTCTGATGTTGAGTACGAAGGAACTGTAGAAATTCCAGAGTTTTCAGTTTAATTTCTATCAACTATTATGATGCCCCTATTATTTTTTACTATTTCTTTTATTGACTTTTTCTTATCAGCTAATTTTGAACTTGAAATGTACATATTTGAAAGAAAAAATAAATATATTATTGGACTAGAACGTGGTCTCTGCATTTTGTATAACCTTTCTTAATCATGCATGAATAATAATTTATTATATTGTGTTATTTATAGACTCAGAAAGGCTTTTCTGTAATTTCATTTTTTTTTTTTTTTTTTGAAACTAACATATTTGTTCAAAGACAACAAACTCCATAAATACATGTCAAACTCAACAATCTCCTACATATTTTTGCTTATTACAGACTTTGTGATCAATCTAGGACCTTGAGCATGTATATTAAATGATCTTATGGTATCATCTTAATTATCTCATGAAAATTTCATGAAAGTAATGGTATATGTGCCAGGTACAGTTTTTTGAGATTTCCCAGCAAAATACTTTAGTGGAGATTGCTGACTTTGCCGCGACACCCCTCATATTGGTAGTACGTCTATTCTATTACAATTTCTCGTTTTATGAGAATGTCTATCAAGTCTCAGATTTAATTTGGAAGAGCTTCTCCCAATATGTAATAAAACTATGTATATAACAATTCAGTATTCTAAGTTCAATAGAAAGAGGTTTGGCATGTGCTAATCTATGAGAACTCGTTTATATTCTGACCACCCTTTTTGCAATAATAAAACTCTTTCAGTACCTATGCCTACTATCACCCCATGGTAGTATGCCATAGGTAGCAATACTCTAAAAGAAAGCAAAATATGATGATCTCAAATAGTGCTCAGCGACTTGAGATTTCAATTGCTTAATCAAATATATATTTCTAGACAGCTTAGAAGACATATAATTGATATGAACCTCCCATGTAAAAGGTTTTTGTCAACAAATATACCTAAAAAAATTACGGTATTATTTCTGACCCATTAGCATTTTCTAAGCCTTCCCTAAAAGTGAAAAACATGGTTTGAGTTTTGATTTTATTTAGTGCAAAACCTTTAGCTTCATACCATGCCGCTGCATACTTCATTGTGAAGTCAGTGAGAGCTTTGAGATTCTGTAGATCTGAACAATTGTTATTATGAAAGGTGGTTTCATCAGAGTACAGTATTGAGTAGCCTTCAAAAACTGAAGATAGATCGTTTATCATTAGCACAAATAACAAAGGTCCCAGAATTTGGACTGTGGAACTCCAAATTTCACAGAAGCTATTTGTGATTTCATGCTTCTCATACATATACCACTTGCTTGCGGCCTATCAGGTAGATTTTGAAATAATTTGAGACCAGCATTATATTACACAATAGAAATTCAATTCAGGCAGCAGGAGCAAGTGACCGACACAATCAAAAGCTTCGCGCAGGTCACAGAAGGTCGTTTGAGCAAATTCTTTTTTTTTTAAAGGATTTTAAGATACCATGGGACAATTTTTTTCCATCAATTGTGCAAAATTTTCAACGACTCTACAGAGCTACGACGAACTGTAACATCCAAAATTGTAGAATTGCAACTCTGCATTGAGGAATCAAATATTAAGAGGAAAGAATATTCAATATAAACCTTGATTGAAATTGAAATGATGAAAATAGGAAAAAATATATGGCTGTGATGAATTCAGGCCTTTTGAATGTAGGCTATTTGGATATTCAGCCCAGTACTGGTATCATGTCATCTCTATACTACACCACACATTAAGATTAAGGAGAACATTTGAGTTATGAGGTCGCTCCAATCGCAATACAGAACCAAAGTGCAAACTCTCTGTAGAGAAGTAACTCAAAAATAAATTTAAGATTTAAAAACAGATTGGATATCAAAAGCTGCTTATAAGTAGATATTGTAGCTGCTTATAAGTCAAATGAAGGCTGAAACTGTTTGGTCAATTGAATATAATTGCTATCCAAATCATCGATAGAATTCCAATGAAACACTCGATGGTGGTTTTGTTATTTATTTATTAAAAATACATAAATATTGAAACACAGATATATACATAATTTTCAGGTAGAAGGTAAAGATAATCCTCTCAGGCAAAACTGGTGTCCTTGAATGTAATAACTGGAGCCGAATGGTAGCCTGTCCTTCTGGCTGGTGACATTTTCCTCTTGCTCAGAGCAATCAGCATTTCCTAATAAAAAGTTTTCTCAGATTTTTTCCGATCATTACTTTTTGAGATAAGAGTGTCCAAGCTGCGTTTACACTGTGTAACTTTGTTATAAAACATTGGTTATATAACAACTTTAACAAAAATGTTATAAATTCATTTAACTTGTTACATGAAACTTCGTGTTTTCAAACATAATTTCGTGTTTTATAACAAGTTTTTCTTTTCCCGCACGAAGTCGGTAAAGATCAAGGAAAAAGTATAACTTTTTGTTACATGTTACATGTGTTATAAGAAGGTTTTACTACTTATAACATGTTACAAGTTATAGAATAGAGTTGAAATAGGTGGTGGGGGAAGTAGCTGAATCATCAGCTACTTACAGGCGCGGATCCAGGACCCTGGCCAGTGGGGGGTGGTCGTCCAAGGAACCCCCCACCTGGAAATTGTTGAGGTTTTTAATCGAAAACAGCATTTGAGAGCTTTATTTGTTGAAATTGATTAGATTTTGAACTTGTTTATTTAAATGCCAAAGTCATGATACTTATTTATGCAACTACAGTACTTTAAATATACATTGGTTCTTGCATTTTATATTGTAGTTCTGATTGTTTGGGTACATAAATTTCCTTGTGCTAGATACAGAGTGACCCAAAGACCTTGTATTTTCTGTTCATTTTCCAGTTTTAAGTTATTTCCGCCAAATCCTGTAATCGATCAGAAAAATTTGCTCCCGCCTTCTATTTAGATTATGAAATTCCTAATAAAATGAGATTATTCGGAACTTTCTATCCTCAATGAGTACTGAGTTACAATTTTTCAAAAATAAGTAAAATTGGAGAAAGAATAATTTTGATGAATTTTAGTTTTTAATCTACAATATCTTCCATTTAAATGTATAATTCAAGATTCCTCTGAGCGTAGTTTTGTGCTCTACAGGCTCTATCTTATATAGATTTCCAGGTAAACCTGACAACAATGATCCTTGTATTTTGGAAAACACCTAAATTTTAGCTTCATTCATCATCAGCAACTCCATTGTCATCACATTCAGATTTCGCACCATGATATAAGTTCATTAGATCATTTTCTATGAGAATCACCCGTTATATGCTCTCAATTTAGTGGAGAGGCGCGTATAAGTAAGTACACCTCAAGAATCAAAATTTCAAACACTCATAACTCTTGACACAATGATCAGATCACATTGTACCACAGCTCATTCTTCTCAGCATGTCAAGGCAGTTCCAAATCACGCATTATAAGTGAAATTCGAGAAATAGAAAATTCATCCTTGAGTGTACTTTAATCAGTATTTCAAATCACAAAAAATGACCAATTTCCATATTCAAAGCTGCATATTGTGAAATACTTCGGATTAAATTTCAAAATGTGGAAAAGTATTTCCTCTTTCCACTACAATGAAGAATACTCTCGATTCCAATATTATTAGACAGTTACAACCGATTTTAAAAATGGCGATTCCAGTTTTTCATTTTTTCGAGATTTTTCTGTTAATCAAGAGTCTGATACACCTTAGAAACTCATGATTGATTCCAAATTGTAGATAATTCATCCTCTACGAGCTCATAATTGCCTAAAATTCATCTTGAATCACTGTTCCCTATCATAGCACTTATATAACACACATAACACTATCATAGCATTAGCCTAGACCGTTAATTTATGAGAAAAGTATCTTCGATTTCTTGATTTCTTTATGATCGAATCTTATACATTACGATTATATTCTTCCGTCTGCAGCATCTAAAATAGAAGAAAAGATTCAAATTCAATTCTAAAATTCAAGATCAAGTCTTTTTCATAATAGTGGGTTACCGAGATACATAGCTCTGATTTGTCATTTATTTTTCTTTCTTTCTTTCTCGCCAATTTTCAAGGTTCAAATTGTAATATTAAATTTTACTATTATAAGATTTTACTCTTGAATGTTGCATCATTGTTGGAACATGTTGTGTCTTTGAATAGAAAACTAGATGAGTACTTAAATTTGTTGCTACATCAGAAAAACGTTTAGTAGCAATGGAAGAATACATCTAAATTAAATGATGAAGAATCATTCATTATCAATCCATTTCAGCTCACTTGACTGTGGTGACCGGAGCATGATTTGACAGCTCTCAAGTGCAGTTGACTCAGTAAGTGTGCATCAGTTCTTTCAAAAGCATGAGATACTAAATCATTTCCAGTTTGTCTCAGGAGATCTGGCGTCTCACTCAGTCCTAGAAATTTGAAAGATGGTGTAAATTTTTTAGATAAATGGAAAAAAATGGAATACAATGATAGATTGTTCTGTCAATCAATTCTTTAATGAAATAAGAGTTACTTAAAAATGAGCGAATCAATTGTGACAAGTTACACAGAAATAAATTTCAGAACAAAAAATAGAAGAGTTAATGTATTGAATACAGTAAATGAGATTAAACCTTCGAAATAACATTCATTGTTCGAGAGACAGTTTGAAACATGTAATCTGCGATTTTCCAGTTTGATTTTCATTGGTCTTTCACATTCAATTCCTATCTTCATTTATTTTATTATATCTCTCCTTTTAAATAAGTACATATATTTCGAATCATGATAGAAAATTATAATTTTTTCACATTAGATTGAATCATTGAACATACTTTAATCAGATAGGTACCATACATGACTTAATTGTTGCGTTCACTCGATATGCATTACATGATTTACATTTCAAAAACAATGTATTACGAATATCATATTCCATATCATATGATACAAATATATTTCCTCAATATGATACAAAAATGTAATATCATAAGAATGTAATATACAGGGAGAAACTACGTTCACTTGACATAATAAATTCATCAATTTTACTCATTATCAATGAATAATAGGCCAATGTGAGATAGTAGGCCTATAATATGTAACATTATTTTACAAACATAATGATACCGCAGAATGATTAATGATACCTGCTATACCGACATGATACGTGCAAATAATGAGCATTTTCAAATTATTTGAGAAGACTCACTTTTAGAGCTTTGAATAGATTGATTAGACTCTCGTAGGCGAGCCTTACTCCTCTCAATCTCTTCACCTATCAACCAATGTGTGAGCATCTGCCCTTTACCCTGCAATAATTCAATCATTCAAAAATGAACAATTCGTTGATATGAAATGAACATACAATAAATGTGATAGAAATGTGAAACAGTGATGCGATTAAAAATCATTTTATTTATTCAAATGACAAACATGAAGATAAACTTCCAAAGTTTGAGCAAACCTTTGATTGCTCTTATGGAGTACAGTGCTGCCAGATTCAACTGAAGCCAGATTAGCTTGTAAGCTAATCGTATAAGAGTAGAGCGAGAAAAAAAGAGCGAAGGTCATTTTGATAAATCATAACATAAAAACGGCAACCGTGTACTCCTATTCTCGTAAAAATAGCATTGGCCATAAATCACCGTGTTGCAAGCTGAGGTTTGCACGGACTATAGTAGTACTGTATGTTTTGAATTCATTACCCTCAACCTCATCAGTTTTTCAATTCAAACTGAGAGAATTTCCAGAACATTTGTTGAAAATAGCTGAAATTTGCTCAATCCTAAGCATGAAAGGAAATATAAATTTCATCCAAACTGTAGTAACACATGGTAGGCTAATACGTGTACAATAATAATGCTAAAATGGCTAAAATGCAATAATAATAATAGGTCCACATTCTAATAATTCTCCAGTGAGATATTGATCATTCTATCTTCTATGCTATTGAATTCAAATAGACTACGTACTATGATTAAAAATTTGATTCCCATAGAATAAGCGTAGCTACTCTCCTAATTTTTAAAGTTTGTCACTTTCCCATTTTTTATTGAAAATATTCAGGAATGATGTAATTTCCCACTCCCAATGGTGTCACACTTCAACGCTAATGAGAGGCTGATAATCAATTTTCTCACTCACAATGGTGTAATTTTCCCACTCCTAATTATTCTTAGAATATGTCACTTTCCTAATTTGAAAAAAATCAGGAATGATGTAATTTCCCACTCCCAATGGTGTCACACTTCAACACTAATGAGAGGCTGATAACTGGTTATTTTCTAAAATATATTGTCAATGGAGGACACTCAGTAGATTAAGGATTGTTGTTTTCTTAAAATGTGGAAGCACCATGAA